>NC_091482.1:62340491-62640491 GCF_036971445.1 Narcine bancroftii | reverse complement strand
AGCGGTTAGCACAATGTTATTACAGTGCCAGCGACATGGGTTCGAATCTGCCACTCTCTGTAAGGAGTTTGTACCTTCTCCCTGTCACTGGATGGATTTCCTCCTGGTGCTCCGGTTTAGTCCCATGTTCCAAAGATGTACAGGGTCAGTAGGTTAATTGGTTACATGGGTGTATTTGGGAATACATGTATTACATGCTGTATCTCTAAACTGAAAATTAAAATTGAGACTACTTTTCCTAATTTGTTCCATATGTGATCTGTGAGCTGGAGGTTTTACAATCATTGGAAAATGTTGGTTGGAGGGGTGTAAGAAGTACTTTGGGATTGATTTGATGTGGTTTTAACAATGGTACCTCTGTCCCTTTTCAATTTTAGGGATTTGATGTGAACAAAGACTTGCATCGTATATGCTGCTACACGGCTGATGGAGATCTTCGAGATTTCCTGGTAGGGTCTCTGATTTATTCTTAGAGAGCAATTTCTAAACATCTCATTTAACCATAGAGCATGAAGATGGTTGTGGTTTTATTTTCTTATGAATTCCTCTCCTTTACAGGTGGAAAGCCTCCAGGATTATGTGTCTGATGAAGAGAAAGAGATGGTTAAATTTGTTCACTTTGTAGAGAATCAATGTTGCTCCTCCGCACACACTGTGAAATCTCCCTCATCTCACAGGTAAAGTTCAAAAATACACAATGCACCTTCAGTGAGGAGCTCGCGGAGGAATTGTGTGGCAGCAGCTCAGACAAAAATAAAGTCCATTTCTGAGAGATGCATTTTAAAGATAGAAATGCAGATAACATAGTCAAAAAGACGCAAATACAGAATTACTGCCATGTTCTCCCTGTTCTAATCCTCTCACTATCAGAGTTGAAACACTGAAAGTGGAAGATGCATGAATGGTCAATAATTGACACCTTGCTAAGATTGGAGGAGAAATCTGGTACTTACTGAAGAAAATTTTATTCTGAATTCTTCAAATTGTGATTTTATTTTAGCTGGAGACCTGCAGATGGTTAATGGTTTCCAACTCATTAAATCAATGCTAATTGACTCATTACACAGAGCTGCTATTGTGTAAAAGCTTTTCTAGTAGTGTGGGGTATTTATTTAACTGAAATTTGTATCAAAACTATACTTTTACTGTTTTTCTGTTTATAATAAAGATGGAAATGCCTTTCTCTCCCATGAGCCTGCACCCCCGCCCCCCTCCAAATACACCAATTCACCTAAAATCCTCACACTTTTTTTGGAGGGTGGCAAGGAACCAGATCCCCTAGAAGAAACCCACGCAGTCACGGGGTAACGTGCAAACCCCTTTTAGACAGTGCTGGATTTGAACCTGGGTCTCTATCGCTGTAATCGTGTTGCGGTAACCGCTGCACTAACCATGCTGCCCGAGGCTAACTGACTTTGGATGAACCTTTAGAATCAATCCAGAAAATAAATATTTGCCTTTGACCATCATTTAATATATTGAAATTCTTGTATTCCCATGCATTTCTCTGCTTTTACAATGTGTGTTTCCATGGAGCCATTGTAATAGAAGCTGGTTAATTGAGTGTTAAATTATTGTCAGCCATCTGTAGCTGAAAAGTAATTTCAACACAACAAGCTTTATGCAAATGGTCTTCATTGCAAATAGGAATTGATTAAGACAAATAAATAATGCTAACTGGAGAGTAAATTATGTCCATGTGCCATCTGCCAGCTCTGTATTCGAAGGCAGTAGACGACCCTGCTGTGTGCAATGTGGTAAAATGTTACATGGATAGTGAGATGGGACAAATCTACAATGCCCCTTTGATGGTTCCTTGAAAAAGCTATCCATTTGGTGATGAAATCAAATTGATTAGTTTACCGTTTACAGATTTAATTCACTTTCTGTAAGTTCAGTGGCTGCTTTTGCAAAATCAATCTGGGCTCCTGGATGCTTCTCCATGTACAAAGAACTCGATAAAATTCACAGCACAGGAACACGCTACCCACTTTATTTATGCTGGAGTTCATGCTCTCCATGAGCTGTTCATCTCACCCTGTCAGTATTCCCTTCTCTTTCATTGATTTAACCATCTTCTTGAATGCATCTCTGATATTTATTTGTACCATCCCCAGTGAGTGAGTTGCACATTCTCACCTTCTGCAATGTCAGCGTAATTTTACTGTTGTGAAATTTGTTCAGGGGGGTGATATTGATGGGAAAGAAATTGTCCTTGTATCTAGTGGGGCATGATCTCATATTGGTGAAATTTCTTCCTTATGGAAGAGGGTTGCCTGGGTGCGATGCTTTTCTAAGACGGCGTGTTATAGTTGGAGTCCATGGAGGGGACTGTATGTGATTGTCTAAGCCATTTCTCAATCCTCTCCAGTTTCTTAGTATTGTGAGTAACAGCTCTTGCCCCATCTACCAGTGACAGGGTGCTTTCAAAGATGCATCTGTAGAAGTTGTTAAGGAAAGCATATCAAATTGCTTGAAGCTTTTTTTTTTTTTTTAATTTTTTTATTTTTCACACCATAAATCACATTAGCCATGATATACACTATTTCTTTTTCACACATATACAGTGACTTTTTCTCCCCCCCCCTTTCCTCCCAAACCACCCCCCAACCCTCCCCCTCTCATCCATTTTAGGTATACAATCTAGGTTGCATTAAGCCAGTCAGACAATGTTGTCATTCAACAAAATTACACCAGAAATTCTACTGAGTCCATTCTTTTCTTTCCTTCTCCTTCCATCAACTTAGGTAATGTTTGTCCCCGGTAGGTTTTCGCTATTGTATTTAATGTAATGCTCCTATACTTGTTCGAATATTTCAATATTATTTCTTAACCTATATGTTATTTTTTCTAATGGAATACATTTATTCATTTAAATTTAGTAGTTTCTTCCTTTTAATTTGGTTATGTATTCCATTAATATTTAAAGACATATAGTTCAGCGTAGCCCTTTTATATTTTGTTTATCTTCTCTTTCCGTTTTTCCATCATTACCTTTCCTCCTTTTCCATTTCTGTTTTCTTATTTTCAACTCTTTATAAGACAACATTCCTACAACATCCAACATTTTCCTTATTCTCCTATTTCTATCTTATTTATCCCCAATCTCCCCTTCACCTCCTGAGTTGTCCTTTATCCCTTGTCGGACAACCACATCTCCCCTCTCCATTTGGATTTGCGAATCCACTCGCAAGCGTCAACTGATTTTGCAGTGACCGCTATTTCCCCCCCCCCCAGCCTCCCCCAGAAAAGATTTCACTTTTCATATGTCACAAAGGTCACTCTTTTAATTCCCTCCTTATTCTCCCTATTCCATTACCTTCCCTTATTAATTCTTGTCTATACTATCTATATTTTCCTCTAAGTACAGATACATTCATGTATGCTCATTGTCTCTATTCACTCTTATACCTCTTTACCCGCATACATATCAATCGTGATCATTTTTACTCTCATTACCCGTCTTCATCCCTCAGTCTATTTTTGTCTTTACCCACATACATATCAATCGTGATCATTTTAACTCTCATTACCCGTCTTCCTCCCTCAGTCTATTTTTGTAATTGTTCTGCAAATTTTCGTGCTTCTTCTGGATCCGAGAATAGTCTGTTTTGTTGTCCTGGAATAAATATTTTCAATACCGCTGGATGCTTTAGTATAAATTTATACCCTTTCTTCCATAAAATCGCCTTTGCTGTATTGAACTCTTTTCTCTTCTTTAGGAGTTCAAAACTTATATCTGGATAAATGAAGATTTTTTGCCCTTTATACTCCAGTGGTTTGTTGCCCTCTCTTACTTTTTCCATTGTCTTCTCCAGTACCTTTTCTCTTGTAGTATATCTTAGGAATTTTACTACAATAGATCTTGGTTTTTGTTGTGGTTGTGGTTTAGAGGCCAATACTCTATGTGCCCTTTCTATTTCCATTTCTTGCTGTAGTTCTGGACATCCTAGGGTCTTAGGGATCCACTCTTTTATAAACTCCCTCATATTCTTGCCTTCTTCATCTTCCTTAAGGCCCACTATCTTTATGTTATTTCTTCTGTTATGGTTTTCCATTGTATCTATTTTTTGAGCTAGTAGTTCTTGTGTCTCTTTAGTTTTTTTATTAGATTTCTCCAATTTCTTTTTTAAGTCTTCTACCTCTATTTCTGCTGCTACTGCCCGCTCTTCCATCTTGTCCATTTTCTTTCCCATTTCTGTTAAGGTCATCTCCATTTTATTTATTTTCTCTTCTGTGTTGTTTATTCTTTTTCTTAAATCCTTAAATTCCTGCGTTTGCCATTCTTTAAATGACTCCATGTATCCTTTAATAAGAGAAAGTATATCCTTAACCTTGCCTTTCTTTTCTTCTTCTATTTCACCGTACTCTTCCTCTTCCTCTTCTTCTTCCTCTGGGTTGGCCATCTGTTGTTTCTTTGTTGCCCTTTTCTTCTCTTCTTTCTTGTTTCCATTGTCTTCTGTGGTCTCTTCTTGCTGCAGGTGTTCTGCAGCTGTCGTTGCCGGCTGTGGAGATCGACTCCCCAGCTGGTCCCCCCTCCCGTCGGTGTGTTTTTTTTCATTCGTATCGCGCATGCGCGGTTGCGCACTTTTACTCGGCTCTGCGAGCCATTTTTGTAGTCCATTATTTACCGACCTGAGGGAGCGGGTTTCTCTCTCCGCAGCGGGCCTCTTCGGACAGGTAAGGCCTTCACCTTTTTCCTCCTTTGTCTTCTCTTCCTCTCTTCTTACCGTTGCTTTCGATTTTTCTTTTTTTGTCGCCATCTTCTTCCCACCTTTATACTCACTTTTCTGTAACTTTTATTTCTGTGCCTTTGTGTTTTCCTTTGTTTTTCCCGACTTTTCTGGAGAGGGCTGGAGTTCACCGTCCGGCCACTACTCCATCACGTGACTCCTCCAAATTGCTTGAAGCTTTTTATGAAGTTAGAGGCACTGGTGTGCTTTCATGACTATTGCAACCATGTGGATGGACGAGAACCAGTCACTGACGATGTTTACACTGAGCAATCTAAAGGTGTTCACAATCTCCACCTCAGCATTGTTTTTTAAAAAAAAAATTATTTTTCACACTATAAACCATATTGACCAAGATACATAACATACATTCTTTCTCTTGAATATATACAATGTAATTTTCTCCCCCTTCCCCCACCCCCACCTCAGCATTGTTGATGTGGACCTGGGAGGGAGCTCCTCCCTGTAACCAGCGCTTTGGTCTTTTGTGTTTGTTTTCTCATTTGCAGCAACATATTGATTAAGCTGTGTTACGCAAAGTGCTAATTGTGTGAATCTTTCCAGCTTATTACAGGTTGAGGATATTGATCCCAGATATTCTGTTGTTCTGGAGCGAGTCATGAGCTGTGAAGTTGGGATCACCCGGCAGCCTTCACAAGGAAATCCAAATTCTTGTACAGTCGTACTGGACTGGGCCAAGTGGTGGGACAATGTTGCAAAGGAGCAAATTCGACTCTCTGGAGAATCAGATCAAGGTATGTTTGGCTTCTGTGGAAGTTCAGCTAAGCATATTTACAGGAGCCAAAGCCCATGATGCTTGTGACAGCATAAACGGTTTTATTGCTTGACTTTGGAAATGATTTTGATTTTTGCTTCCCCTCTGCAATTCCATCGGAGCCCCGATCAGAAACATTGAGCTTGGGTCCCAGTCTCGTCACTTTTAAGACCATCTTCCAAAATGGATTTGGGTAAAAACTTGAGGTTTTTCATTAAAGCCACAAAACATTCTGCATGTCTCTTTCAGCCACCAAGGTCTAACGTCTCCCAGTCTGTGAGATGTGTTGAACATAGTCACTATTCTAAAGTTAAGCATGATAATGGTGAATAAGATGTCCTTTTCCGTCACTCCTCTAGTTTCATGGACACTAATTACTGCTATTGGTATTTTAATTCCTGAATGTAATTAATTGAGTTAAAATTCTGCTAAGGCCATGGTGGAATTTGAACTCTGCATTTGTGCTCCAGGCCTCTGGCAAAGAAATGCAGAGATTAACCACATGTGAGTGAAACATGGAAGCCTGCAGATCCTGTGATTGTAGTCAAAACACAGAAATGCATTGTCCATAGGAGGTAAAGATGTATTTTCTTGACGAAAGGCTCAAGCCCAAAATGTAGGTAATATATCTTTACCGCCGATGGACCGCTGAGCTCCTCCAGCGTTTCTGTGTTTTGAATTGACCACTTGACTCAGCCTCCACCCCAGCACAGTTGGAGATGTGCGTCCAAGTATTGACATTGTCCATTATTCACAGGGAATAAAAAAAATCTGATGGCTGAAAGGTGTAATTTTCTGAAATGCGCTTGAAATATTACTGTTGTTTTTTATTTTAGTACAAAATCCATATGCAACAGTGTTCAGATTCACTGCGCCACTTTTGATAAATTTTGACACTTACAGCACTTTCAAGTTTTTTGAGCATTTAACCTTTTGCTGATGTTGAATAATAATGTTTTTGAAAATGTGTCCACACACATTTGTTTCAAATCGTATTAAAATGTCACAAGCAAGCAGACGTTGGACGCTTTTCCTAACTACTCTGTCCGTCCAAAACCCTGCAGCGGCTTATTTCTCTGTGCTCATTCTGGCTCAAAGAATTCTACGCTTGCTTGTGAATCATTTTAATTTTGTGTTCCTTCTGTAATGTTTCGAGTGTTGAAATTTCCACAGTAAGTTTCTGTCATTGGGAGTAGCTTAACTTTGTACTGTTATCTCGTGGCTTTGCAATAAAGTTTTATGATGAACTTTGTTAATTGGTGATGCTATCTTTCTACAGCAATTCACTCCTGCAATCCTGAGGTACTGTGGACTTACCTCACTTCCAGACATAGTTGGGTCAAAGTTTTTGACTGGATTGAAGTCTTCCAGGCTGGTGAAGATTCCACAAGCTGGCCAGCTCTAACAGCTAAGATTGTGGATCAGAACACTTGCTGCAGTACCTACATGAGAAATGAAATACTAAACAAATTAGCAAGGTAATTCTATATTTATATGCACCAACGAACCATAATTCACACTGTTTGGAAGATGTTTAAGCAAATAATTGGATATGGCACAAGTGAATGGATTTTTGAGGTCTTCTTTGGCTTGGCTTCGCGGACGAAGATTTATGGAGGGGGTAAAAAGTCCATGTCAGCTGCAGGCTCGTTTGTGGCTGACCAGTCCGATGCGGGACAGGCAGACACGATTGCAGCGGTTGCAAGGGAAAATTGGTTGGTTGGGGTTGGGTGTTGGGTTTTTCCTCCTTTGCCTTTTGTCAGTGAGGTGGGCTCTGCGGTCTTCTTCAAAGGAGGCTGCTGCCCGCCAAACTGTGAGGCGCCAAGATGCACGGTTTGAGGCGTTATCAGCCCACTGGCGGTGGTCAATGTGGCAGGCACCAAGAGATTTCTTTAGGCAGTCCTTGTACCTTTTCTTTGGTGCACCTCTGTCACGGTGGCCAGTGGAGAGCTCGCCATATAATACGATCTTGGGAAGGCGATGGTCCTCCATTCTGGAGACGTGACCCATCCAGCGCAGCTGGATCTTCAGCAGCGTGGACTCGATGCTGTCGACCTCTGCCATCTCGAGTACCTCGACGTTAGGGGTGTGAGCGCTCCAATGGATGTTGAGGATGGAGCGGAGACAACGCTGGTGGAAGCGTTCTAGGAGCCGTAGGTGGTGCCGGTAGAGGACCCATGATTCGGAGCCGAACAGGAGTGTGGGTATGACAACGGCTCTGTATACGCTTATCTTTGTGAGGTTTTTCAGTTGGTTGTTTTTCCAGACTCTTTTGTGTAGTCTTCCAAAGGCGCTATTTGCCTTGGCGAGTCTGTTGTCTATCTCATTGTCGATCCTTGCATCTGATGAAATGGTGCAGCCGAGATAGGTAAACTGGTTGACCGTTTTGAGTTTTGTGTGCCCGATGGAGATGTGGGGGGGCTGGTAGTCATGGTGGGGAGCTGGCTGATGGAGGACCTCAGTTTTCTTCAGGCTGACTTCCAGGCCAAACATTTTGGCAGTTTCCGCAAAGCAGGACGTCAAGCGCTGAAGAGCTGGCTCTGAATGGGCAACTAAAGCGGCATCATCTGCAAAGAGTAGTTCACGGACAAGTTTCTCTTGTGTCTTGGTGTGAGCTTGCAGGCGCCTCAGATTGAAGAGACTGCCATCCGTGCGGTACCGGATGTAAACAGCGTCTTCATTGTTGGGGTCTTTCATGGCTTGGTTCAGCATCATGCTGAAGAAGATTGAAAAGAGGGTTGGTGCGAGAACACAGCCTTGCTTCACGCCATTGTTAATGGAGAAGGGTTCAGAGAGCTCATTGCTGTATCTGACCCGACCTTGTTGGTTTTCGTGCAGTTGGATAATCATGTTGAGGAACTTTGGGGGACATCCGATGCGCTCTAGTATTTGCCAAAGCCCTTTCCTGCTCACGGTGTCGAAGGCTTTGGTGAGGTCAACAAAGGTGATGTAGAGTCCTTTGTTTTGTTCTCTACACTTTTCTTGGAGCTGTCTGAGGGCAAAGACCATGTCAGTGGTTCCTCTGTTAGCGCGAAAGCCGCACTGTGATTCTGGGAGAATATTCTCAGCGACACTAGGTATTATTCTATTTAGTAGAATCCTAGCGAAGATTTTGCCTGCAATGGAGAGCAACGTGATTCCCCTGTAGTTTGAGCAGTCTGATTTCTCGCCTTTGTTTTTGTACAGGGTGATGATGGTGGCATCACGAAGATCCTGAGGCAGTTTACCTTGGTCCCAACAAAGCTTGAAAAACTCATGCAGTTTGGCATGCAGAGTTTTGCCGCCAGCCTTCCAGACTTCTGGGGGGATTCCATCCATACCTGCTGCTTTGCCACTTTTCAGTTGTTCGATTGCCTTATATGTCTCATCCAGGGTGGGAACCTCATCCAGCTCTAGCCTTAGGGGCTGTTGAGGGAGCTGGAGCAGGGCGGAATCTTGGACTGAGCGGTTGGTACTGAAAAGAGATTGGAAGTGTTCTGACCATCGGTTGAGGATGGAGATCTTGTCGCTGAGGAGGACTTTGCCGTCTGAGCTGCGCAGCGGGCTTTGGACTTGGGGTGAGGGGCCGTACACAGCCTTTAGAGCCTCGTAGAAACCCCTGAAGTCGCCAATGTCCGCGCTGAGCTGTGTTCGTTTGGCGAGGCTAGTCCACCACTCATTTTGGATCTCCCGGAGTTTGCGCTGAAGATGGCTGCATGCGCGACGGAAGGCTTGTTTCTTCTCTGGACAGGACGGCTTTGTAAGGTGAGCCTGGTGGGCAGCTCGCTTCTTTGCCAGCAGCTCCTGGATTTCCTGGCTGTTTTCGTCAAACCAGTCCTTGTTTTTCCTGGAGGAGAAGCCCAGTACCTCTTCAGTGGATTGCAGTATGGTAGTCTTCAACTGATCCCAGAGGGTTTCAGGGGACGGGTCCGTGAGGCGGGTTGCAACGTCGAGCTTTGCTTTGAGGTTTGCCTGGAAGTTTCCTCTCGCTTCGTCTGACTGCAGTTTTCCAACATTGAACCTCTTTCTGGGGGCTTTATTGTTCCTGGGCTTTGGCTTGAAGTGAAGGTTGAGCTTGCAGCGAACCAGCCGGTGGTCAGTGTGGCATTCCGCGCTAGGCATGACCCTGGTGTGGAGCACATCTTGTTTGTCACTTTCTCGCACCAGGATGTAGTCCAGGAGGTGCCAGTGTTTGGATCGGGGATGCATCCAGGTGGTCTTAAGGCTGTCCCTCTGCTGAAAAAGGGTGTTTGTAATGACAAGCCACTGTTCTGCGCAGAGCTCCAACAGGAGGCGCCATTGTCGTTGCACTTGCCGACGCCATGCTTGCCCAGGATTCCTGGCCAGGTTTCTGAGTCTTTGCCGACACGAGCGTTGAAGTCGCCCAGGATGACAACCTTGTCGGCTGTAGGGGTACGTTGGATGAGGTTGCGCAGGTCGGTGTAGAACTTGTTCTTTTCTGCTGGTTCCGCCTGGAGGGTTGGAGCATAGACACTGATGAGGGTGATGTGACGCTTGTTTTGAAGTGGGAGTCGCATGGACATGATTCGGTCCGAGAGGCCTGTCGGAAGGTTTTCGAGTTTGGAGGCAATGAAGCTCTTGACCATGAAGCCTACACCAGATAGGCGTCGTTCATCCGAAGGCTTGCCAGACCAGTAGAGTGTGTAGCCCGCGCCGCGTTCTTGGAAGCTGCCTACATCTGCCAGGCGGACTTCACTGAGAGCGGCTATGTCGATGTCAAGTCTGAGGAGTTCATGTGCAATGAGGGCAGACCGACGTTCAGGTCGATGGCTGTCAGTCTTATCTAGCATGGTTCTGATGTTCCAGCATGCTAGCTTGAGTTTGTGAGCATCTTTTGAGGGGGAGGACGTGGAGGGGGAGGACGTGGAGGGGGAGGACGTGGAGGGGGAGGACGTGGAGGGGGAGGACGTGGAGGGGGAGGACGTGGAGGGGGAGGACGTGGAGGGGGAGGACGTGGAGGGGGAGGACGTGGAGGGGGAGGACGTGGAGGGGGAGGACGTGGAGGGGGAGGACGTGGAGGGGGAGGACGTGGAGGGGGAGGACGTGGAGGGGGAGGACGTGGAGGGGGAGGACGTGGAGGGGGAGGACGTGGAGGGGGAGGACGTGGAGGGGGAGGACGTGGAGGGGGAGGACGTGGAGGGGGAGGACGTGGAGGGGGAGGACGTGGAGGGGGAGGACGTGGAGGGGGAGGACGTGGAGGGGGAGGACGTGGAGGGGGAGGACGTGGAGGGGGAGGACGTGGAGGGGGAGGACGTGGAGGGGGAGGACGTGGACCTGTCCTCGGGCCTGCGCAAAGGAGCTTTTAGGTGGAGTGCAGTGCGCGCAGTACTGGCCCCACCCTTTACACCCATGGTTCGTGTGCCGTGGCCAAGCAAGCTGGGACGTGGCAGCGAGGTCCTTGGGTCGTAGGTTTTATATCGGAGTGGCCTTCTCCTATGGTTATATATGGCATATCTATGTCAGAATCAGAATTTATTGTCATGAACAAGTCATGAAATTTGTTGGTTTGGGGCAGCATCACAATGCAGACATTCCTATAAACCACCGTACAAAAATAAATTTAAAAGTTGCACAGAAAGTCAAAGTAAGGCAGTATCTTTGGTTCATTGATCATTCAGGAATCTGATAGTGGTGAGGAAGAAGCTGTCCTTGTGCCACTGAGTGCTCGTCTTCCTGTAGATGGTAGCAGAGTGAAAAAGGCATGACCTGGGTGGGGAGGGACCTTGAGGATAGAGGGTTCTCTCTTAAGGCACTGCCTCTTGCAGACAGTCGCCTATGCTCGTGTGATGGATAAATCATTAGCCTGCCTTTTCTTCAAAGAATATTTGAGTTTAAAGGCATGGAGCCCATTATATCCATGCCAGCAAAGAAAAGCCTAGTCCATTGTGCTCATTAGACTCTTCAAATGAGTGAGGATTTCTTGATGAACACGTTATATTAGTAAATATAATTTATCTGGTCCTATTTCCTAAATTTTTCTTTCGCAATTTCTTTAAGTCAATGTCCCCGAGCTGTGGCGTTTCCCTGTGGGGAAATGGATCAGCCTCAACCATTTCTCTCAGACCATCGTTATTGTGCACACTTTAATTCAATTTCTCCTTGAGCTCCTCAGTTCCAAAGAAAGCAAATCCTGACAGCTGTATTCATAATTAGAATTATTGGTTTCTGGTAAAAGTTCTCTGCGGTCTTTCCAGAGCAATTTCATCTCTCCTGTAATCTGAAGAGCAGAGCTGTAAACGGTTCTGTGAGTCTAGACGAATGTTTGAGCTTGACCTCCCAGGTCTTGTGTTTTATACCTTTGATGATGAAGGCAAGCGTGCCGTATGCTTTAAGTCTTCAAGTCTTGGCAGGTTATTTAAAACAATCCTCTGAAAGGATTAGAATGTGAGGTTAATACAGACCTAATGCTCAAACTGCTTGTTTTCTTTTTATTTAAAATGAATTATGACTGAATTTTCAAGCAACAAGTTTAAGACCCTTTAATATCTTAAGTCCACTGTGCTGATTGTTTTTTTTTGTTACCATTATCCAGAACGTAGTTCACAAGAATAAGTATGTCAAATTTTAAAAATCCTGCTGTGGACACATGATGCTTGTAATGTAATTAAGTACCCTCGCGAATGTGTCCTAATAAACTTCAGCTGCTCTTCATACTGGGGTGACATCATAAACCATTCCCATAGAGGTCATCAGTGGCCATTAATATAATTTTTTTACAGCACGGTAGAAGCCAATTTTGGCCATTTAAATTCGTGCTGCTCAATTACACCTCAATTAACTTTCAAACCTGTATGTTTTTGGAGGGAAAGGAACCCACACAGACGTAGGGAAAGCGTGCAAACTCCTTACGGACAGCCCCGGGTTCGAGGCTCTGTGTCTGGTGCTATAATAGCATCTAACCAGTACGCTAACTGTGCCACCCAATACTTTTTCAATCTTTTTATTGGTTTTGAGAAAATAATAGCCCCAAATACAAATATGATATAAAGTTCAGGAAAAAGTAAATTGAAATGACAGATAGGAAACAAGATACATGTTGTCGATTTTTTAAAAAAAGAAAAGAAAAATCCTAAAACGAATATAATTTCTAACCCCAACCTATTATCTGAGAAATTACAATCAAAACTGAGCGTCAACTACGAATTTCAATATTAATAATTCAAAAAATTAAGAAAAAGAAAAGATTTTTAATTAAGTGTACTTGATTTAAATTAAAGTTGCCAAACTACACAAACTGCAGATTAACCACTAATTGCAATTATAATCTTGGGTTTGTGGTAGATGATGAAGGTTGAACAATTCCCCATTTGTCCTACAGATTAGCTCCACTCTGTCTTATGGTCTGTGTCGGGAGAATGGGGTTGAACAGGATAGTAAATCGGCCATGATGGAATGGGGGCGTAAACTCAGTGGGCCTACTAGCCTAATTCTGCTCCTGTGTCTTGGGGTCTCTATTTGGAAACTAGTTGGAGATGAAAGGCAGCATTGCATTTTGGAAGTTTGAAAGTTGCCAGTGAATCCAGTGGTTTGGATCAGCCCTGAATATCCCTGAACAACAGAATGGACTGGTCATGAATTTCTAAGGATCACCATATTGGAGAAGGATTTTCCATAATCTCACTTTTTTAATGGAATCAAAACCTTTTGTCAGGTTGAGGTGCTGAGTAAAAAAGCTGATTAGAAACCTATCGATGTCTCATAATTTTACGTTCCTCTACCAGTCGCCCATTAGCTTCCGACATTTCATAGAAACCACTCCATGTCTGTTCAGCTTATCTTTATAACGTAATAGTCTATAATCCAGGCAACATCTTGGTGAATCTCTTCTGCACCCTCTCCAAAGCTTCCATATCCTTTCTGATATGCGGTGACAGGAACTGCACATGATGCTCCAAATGTGGCCCTAATTTTATACAGCTACAATAGCCTAGCAACCCTCTTGTTCTTAACGTATAAAATCTCTTTTAATTCTCGTTAATCATTCCCACCAAAGTCGATTCAAGGTCCCCCTTTACCACTCCTGATTTACTGTTTGTTCATTCCTTCCATATCGCTGAAGGTGCCGGCCTGAAGGTCTCAGCTTCCCAATTCTTACATATGCTTGCTTGTCTATTTCACTAAATTTGCAACACTTCTCGTTATGCAAAGTTTGAACCTTTCCTTTCTTGTCTTTGCATGAATGTGTTGGTCCTGAAGATTGACCAGCTGGCCTTTAAACAACTCACACTTTGCGTGGACAAGTAATGGAGCCACGATATTATTAATGAGCGGGGCTCAGGGAACTACTCATGCCCCCATCAGAATCAGAATTTATTGTCATGAACATGTTATTAAATTTCTTGCTTTATGGCAGCATTTCAGGTGCTATAAATTACATATTTAAAAAAAAAAATCAATTAGTGCAAAAGAATAGAAAGTGAGTTGGTTAGTGTCTGTTTATTTATAAATCTGATGGCAGAGGGGAAGAAGCTGTCCTTGTGCCATCAGGTGTTCAACTACAGGCCTCCTTCCCGATGGTAGCAGTGTGAAGAGGGCAAGGCCTGGGTGGTGAGGGTCCTTGAGAATAGAGTCCTCTTTTTTAAGCTTCTTGTAGATGTCCTTGATGGAGTGAAGACTGATGCCCATGATGGCGCTGGGTGAATTCACAACTCTCTGTCGTCTTTTTCTGTCCTGTGCATTGGCACCTCTGTACCAGACAGTGATGCAATCAATCAGAATGCTCTCCACGGTAAACCTGTAGAAATTTGCAAGAATCTTTGGTAACTTGCCAGATCTCAAGCTCCTCATGAAGTATAGCTGCTGGCAGGCCTTCTTTGTGATTGGGTTGACGTGATTGGGTTGACATGATCGGATAAATGTCATATGTAACTGTGGTGAATGATGAATTTTTTGACATCTTGGCAATTTACTGTTAATTTTGTTTTTTTTTTAAAACAGAAAAAAGCTATTCATCCCATCAGAGCTTGCAGATTTTGGACACCTCTTAGCCAGGCTTGGTTGCACAGGGGGAGTGATGCAAGACCCGCACCTCATTCCACTGTATCAGTCCAGTGAAGGACTTGATTTCCACAGCTGCTTCATCCTCTATTGCCTCAAACATGACCTCCGCTATCTGCTGTATGCTTACTTGGATCATTATGGGTAAGTTCAGCTTTCAAGATCAAAGTTCGTGTGATGATCTTGGAAATCATTCTGTTTGCTTAAAGAGGTCCAAATTCTCCAAAGAATTGTACTATGAAGGAAGCTCAGCAAACAATTTGTATTCCGTCAAGTTATCCAAACCATGCTGCGCTTAATGAGCTCGATGTGTAAACAACGTAAACTTGAAATAGTTTGCAAGAAGTTTGCTAGAACTATAAAACATTGGAAATGCTCCCTGTTTTGTCACTCAGCTTGTGTGTAATGGAGAAACTTGGTTACTGCTTCAGCATGCTATTTTTTTTAAAAACTGGCCCATTCAGATCTGGAGCATTAATAGTTTCTCGTAACGTGAATAGTCTGCTGTTCCCTGCCAGGGCGGGATTCCAGAACCCATCTGAAGTAGGGATAAAGTTAGCCAACATTTCCATTCACTGCACTGTCCAGCAGTTATAGAGTTTATCATTCAATCTTCTTGTGGGTTACAGTCCTGTTCCTGAGCCGGGTGGCTGTGGGCTGAAGATCTCAAAGTTTTAACATTTTGATGCCCTCCATACCCCATTCATTGGCCTTTATTGCCTGCAAGGCTTTCAGGTTTCTTTGAGGTTATGAAAAGTGCCATATAACTGAATGTGTGCACTTCTTTTATTACGATTGTTATTTCTGGAAACTGCTCATAGAAATAAAGCTCTCAAAATTACTTTATGAAGTAATTTGAAATGATTTGTTGCAAACATTGAGAAGCTACAGGGACCCAGTAAGTCGAGCAGCGCCAATGGAAAGAAATAATCAACCTTTATGACTGGGAGTCTTTGTTGCGAGTGAGGTGGGAAAAGGGAGAGAGAAAACCTAAAAAGTGGGGGAGGAAGTGGTGGTGAAGAGGCAAGAGGATTCTGGACCAATGAAGGTGGGAGAGGTGGAGTGGGGTTAGGAAGGGGAGGAGACTGTGGCAGGAGGGAAATTAAATAAAAAGCAAGTGGTAGAATGGGCTGGGTTAGGGGCCACCCAGGTGGAATATGATCTAGTTATATTGGGATTTGTCACCTCTTTGGCGATGAATTCAAGGGCAGGCAAGTCTGTGTGGGAATGGGAAAGGAATTAAAATAGCCAGCTTGTTTTATAAATTTCTATAAATTATTTTGAGCTTGATCGCTAATCATCCAGTTAATCTCTAGTTCAGCTTTCGGTGTTGAGTGAAGCTGGTCAGACTTGACTTTTTATGCTGTCAGTGGTTGGAAAGATTGAGTTGTGTGGCATGAAATTCCACCTTCAAGGCCAAATGTCTTCAGGAAAAAGAGAACATTAAATTGGAAAAAAGAATCAAAGCTTAATGATCTAGATCAGCCATTCTCAACCTTTTTTGGCGATGGATCCCAAAGTTTATGGGCCCCTTCCCTGTGCTGCGGTCGAGTTTAGTTAGCTTCTCCCATACTTGTCTCCTACTGAGTATATAAAAAAAACATGAAAAATATTGAAGCATTTCAGTTTGTGACCCCCTCTCCCCCAAATCTGCAGTGGCTCCCAGAGGTGGGGGATGGAGGCAGTATGGCTGGCATCGAGAATGGCTGCTTTAGAAGGCAGCTCTAACTAGAGGATGTCTCTTATGGTTAGCTTGTCTGGGAAACCAGAAAACCTGCAAAAGCTGTCATATGGTAAGCACACAAAACTTAGCAGGTTCCTCAGCGTCCGGAGATGTAGAACCAGTGTTTTATCTTTGGTCTAGAAATGAATGACCCTGAGATTTATTTAAGTGTGAACATAATTAGTTGGTTTAACTGTTTCTAGGGAGAAGCAGCTCTCATAATGATTGAAGTTCTGAGTAACGGGCATTTTATTTTGTCAATCACAAAAGTACTGACAAAGATCTTTTTAAAATCTCTGATTAATTGTCCTCTCGTTCTGGTGCTTGGTAGACATCTATGGAAGTATATTCCATTTGAACATAAATTTTATGTAAGATGCCTTGGTTGTCAATTGTTTTAACCCAATTCACTGAAGACAGCAGGGCACGTGGTGCTAATAGCTGAGCTGTTGATCATTCGTCACCATCTCGTCCAATTTGTAACAAAAATGGCAGCTGGCGCAGACCTGTGGAGAGAGGAGACACAACACTTCTGCACAGGGTTCTACCACCCAGTCCAACTACTGCCGGCTCGGTACAGGCTTTAAACGGCCTGTTAAAGGACCTGATGGTATTTTATTTTAAAATCATGCAATCGCAGGGTCTGGGCCCAAAGAACACACAGGCAGCGGGCTGTTGGTAACTTGAGGCGAGGAACCCCTTGCAGGTGACTTGTGGACGAAGGACTCGCACTAGGCTGTGGACTGCTGGAGGCTCGCCCGAGACTGTCTGAAAGCATTCCAGGTATCAAGAACTGGGATGCAAGAGGGTGCTGGAGGCTTCCTGATGGTGTCAGATCTGAGGCCCAGGTTGCTGATGGTTTGGACTGATGTCTGTGTGGCTGCAGAGGCTGCTGGAGGCGAATCAGTGGAGACTCATCTGAAAGGCCTCTGACTGTCAGGGGCCAGACAATTTCTGCTGATGGTCAGTCTAAAGGAAATTTCATGTAATATTACATCGGTTTTATTACATGAAAGTAAAAGAATCTGCTTAGCTTCTGAGGGCAGTTAAGAGTTAACTACACTGCAGAGCTAAGTAGAACCTGAGTGATTAAAAATGGCAGATTGCCTTTTGTCCAGGTTGTTAGTAAACCAGATGGGTTTTCACAGCAATCTAGAAATGCCACGGTCATAATGAATGATGTGCTTTTTTTTCCTTCCAGTTTTAATTAACAGTATTTAAATTCCCCACCGGATTTAGTGGGATTTGAATCTGTGTCTCTCAATCATCAGTTTGCAGCTTCCACATTTGTAGCCATGCATGAAAGCCATGATGGGACTTCACGCCTGACATCTAAAGAAATGTTTAATACTGTGGGTTTAATGAGGGAGAAGCATGAATAATGAAGAAGAATTGGATCTATCAATTTGAGTCATACTGTTTTACATTTTGTAAGTCTATTGTTACGAGGATGCTCTTCCCAGTTGGGACATGTTCATTTTTTTCTGGTATATCGTTAAAATATCTTTCCTACGTGTATCTCATTCTCCATGTTTCTCGCTGGTTGTTGTTTTGGCTTGCTGTTGACCCCTTAGGCACCCAGTATAGATTCTTTGGAAACAAACCAAATGGCAGATGCTGGAAATAATATAAAAACCGAAAATGCAGGAGAAGTTCAGCAAGTCGGTGGAAAGAGCATCGGTGGAAAGAGAAATGGGTAATGTTTCAGGACTCCCAGGCACCCGAGAAAGAGAGAAATTTTATTCTGGGAGGCAGGGAAGGTGATGGAGGGCAATGGGTACAACAGAGGAGATTTCTCATTCATTCACCAGACAACCCCCTGTCCAACTGGAGAAGTTCAAAGGGCATCTGTTTGACTATCATTGTTGGGAGCTGTGTTAAATCCTACATTTAAGCAAAACCTTTTGAAGTTTTTCCTCATGTCTTACGGTTGCCCAATTGCTTGTGAGTTTGGACAAAAATGTGAGATTTTACTTGATGCATCCTGACCAAAGGATCATCTTGTTTCAATGTTCTTCAGAGTTGATCCTTGGCTGCCAGATAATACTTAACCCATCTGGGAATCCTGCAAATGGCTTCCGTAAGAGCTTTATTCTGTGAGTGTTTTCGATATAATGTATCAATGGGCTACCAATTTTCTATGTAACTAAAGCGTCCCCTCCTTATTGGACTAGCATTATGGAGGTTTTAGTCAATCTGTAGGATGTGAAATGTGTATGTGCCAGTTCTTCTCATTAATTTACACTCCACTGGACCCCTGTCCACAAGCTCCAATTTCCAGAAGACATCTGGACAAGTTGAGAAGAGGAAAGTTTAGGGGAGATGCCAAGGGTAAGTTTTTTTTTAATAGAGAGTAGTGGTGCTTAGAATGCATTGCCAGGGTTGGTGGTGGAGGCTGGTACAATAGTGACATTTAAAAGACTCTTGGGCACATCGATACAAGAGATTATAGGTGTGAGGTAGGGGAGGTTTAGTTTGTTGAGTAGGTTTCTATCGTGGGCTGAAGGGCCTGTACTATGTTATAAGCTGGCTGCCCATAATTAAATTGCCAAATCATGCTCCTCTCCAGACTCGGGCCATATATATCTGAGTCTACTGTGCAAATCAGGGACCAGATTTGTCCCATATGCATTCTGTAAACTGTCTTAGTTTGCTACCAAAGATTCTTCCTTGGATGCATACCTTGTTCCTATATACCGTATATGCCGTTGTAAAGGACGACCCTGGAATTTCCATCTAAAATGTTAGTTTTGAGCAATTCCCTTTGTATAAGTCAGCCGCCAAATCTGACCAGTGGATGCTTTTAAAACCCAAATCACAATATTTTAATAACAAATTGTCATCTAAATTTTATTTGGATACTTTAAAATAAGCCATTGTTGGGTCCTGTAACAGGCCGTTTAAAGCCTTTTACGGACCTGACAGCAGTCGGACCAGGCAGATGGACCCCGCGGAAGAACGCCGAGACTTCACAAATAACGAATGGGGCATGCGCGAGATTGCATTGGAGCCAGCGAGAAGATGGCAGTGGTTTGCGACTTCATCATCAAGATAGAAACTTTATACAATTTGTATCGGACAACTCTGATTTTGTGATATTTTTAAGTCCTATACAGCAGAATGTACAGTATACTAGTGAAGGTCAGATTTTTATCCAAAAAGCTGCAGGAGAAAGAGCTGGATGATAAATAGCACTGGAATTACTGGTTCATGCTTGTTTTACTTTTAAGCGTAGATTTGAACTTCATTTGATTTTCTCACCTTGTGAAGTATACGTGCCAGCAATTTTGGTGAAATATTTAATTGTTTGTTGTTATCTTCTTCTTTGGCTTGGCTTCGCAGTCGAAGATTTATGGAGGGGTAATGTCCACGTCAGCTGCAGGCTTGTTTGTGGCTGACAAGTCCGATGCGGGACAGGTAGACACGGTTGCAAGGGAAAATTGGTGGGTTGGGGTTGGGTGTTGGGTTTTTCCTCCTTTGTCTTTTGTCAGTGAGGCGGGCTCTGCGGTCTTCTTCAAAGGAGGTTGCTGCCTGTCGAACTGTGAGGTGCCAAGATGCACGCTTGGAGGCAATATCAGCCCACTGGCGGTGGTCAATGTGGCAGGCACCAAGAGATTTCTTTAGGCAGTCCTTGTACCTCTTCTTTGGTGCACCTCTGTCTCGGTAGCCAGTGGAGAGCTCGCCATATAAAACGATCTTGGGAAGGCGATGGTCCTCCATTCTGGAGATGTGACCTACCCAGCGCAGTTGGATCTTCAGCAGCGTGGATTCGATGCTGTCGGCCTCTGCCATCTCGAGTACTTCGATGTTGGTGATGAAATTGCTCCAATGAATGTTGAGGATAGAGCGGAGACAACGCTGGTGGAAGCGTTCTAGGAGCCGAAGGTGATGCTAGTAGAGGTCCCATGATTTGGAGCCGAACAAAAAAAGTGCAGAGAACGAAACAAAGGACTCTACATCACCTTTGTTGACCTCACCAAAGCCTTCGACACCGTGAGCAGGAAAGGGCTTTGGCAAATACTAGAGCGCATCGGATGCCCCCCAAAGTTCCTCAACATGATTATCCAACTGCACGAAAACCAACAAGGTCGGGTCAGATACAGCAATGAGCTCTCTGAACCCTTTTCCATTAACAATGGCGTGAAGCAAGGCTGTGTTCTCGCACCAACCCTCTTTTCAATCTTCTTCAGCATGATGCTGAAACAAGCCATGAAAGACCTCAACAATGAAGACGCTGTTTACATCCGGTACAGCACGGATGGCAGTCTCTTCAATCTGAGGCGCCTGCAAGCTCACACCAAGACACAAGAGCAACTTGTCCGTGAACTACTCTTTGCAGATGATGCCGCTTTAGTTGCCCATTCAGAGCCAGCTCTTCAGCGCTTGACGTCCTGTTTTGCGGAAACTGCCAAAATGTTTGGCCTGGAAGTCAGCCTGAAGAAAACTGAGGTCCTCCATCAGCCAGCTCCCCACCAAGACTACCAGCCCCCCCACATCTCCATCGGGCACACAGAACTCAAAACGGTCAACCAGTTTACCTATCTCGGCTGCACCATTTCATCGGATGCAAGGATTGACAACGAGATAGACAACAGACTCGCCAAGGCAAATAGCGCCTTTGGAAGACTACACAAAAGAGTCTGGAAAAACAACCAACTGAAAAAACCTCACAAAGATTAGCGTAAAGAGAGTCGTTGTTGTTATATGTACCAATGAACAGTGGGAAAATTTTGTTTTGTGTGCTATCAAAAGCAAAGTCCATCTGTACATAGTACAAAAGGTAGCTGAAGAATAAAAATGAAAATGCAGGGTGTAGTGCTGAAGAGAAAAGTACAATTAAACCATGCGAGGCATCGTATTTTACTCGTGTGTCTTGGGTAAACTTATACCTCTCATTTTGTTCATTTTAGATTGGTCACAGTGTTTTAGCTACCGAAAGAAAATAGACACACACACCGAGAGCAGTTCAGTTTATACAAATGTTTATTACTAATTCAAAAGCTGATTTCACACTACAATATGCAAGCCCTTCCCAACTATACTTATCAACGCTTGGACTGGTCCCAACTGCCGAAGCGAGGCAACAACTGCACACTTGTAGTAGGTTGTCAGGGCGCTGGTAGCAGCTTCTCCACCTCCCCCGACCGGGACGTTGCTCGGACTCTGGCTGTTCTTCCTTCTTGACAAGGGGTGTTCCCACCCCTCGGAGAGTCTAAACTTCAGCAGCAGGACCACAGACTTTTATACCCCAAAAACAATTAATCATGCACCCACTCCCTCTAACATTTGTCAGTCAAAATCAAAGCTGAGCATACTATTCTACAATTTAGAAGATTAATTATTATGGAGCAGGATGCTATGATATCCTGGTTTATCTCGTAGATACAAGGACTCATTAAAACTTCTTGAGCAAGACAGGTTGTGACCAATACGTCAATTTCAGAGTGTCGTATTTGACAACTGCTTTCCCTGGGCCTCACGGTGGAATTCCATTTCAAAGTGTATCTTCAGATAAGTCCCCATGGCTGAGTTTAATTACATCTGCTAGTTCTGAAAGTAAGGTGACCTGCGTGTGGACCCAGTGTCGTCAGTTCCACATAAGCAAAAAGCATCTGAGTACATGGTTTTAATCCTCCATTACATCGTGAGGGGTACATTCAAGAGACTGATAACAGCAATGTATTGCTGTGTGCAATCTATACAGAAAGGCAGAAGGGGTTTCCTCGGGACCTTGGGGAACCTCAAAGGCTTTCTTAAAATTCTGTCCCTTTGGAACAGATTCCTTGATTCCTCTTATTAAATTAACCCTATATTCTTCCATTAGTGTGCGACCATCACTAGTATTCTTGTCCCAATTTGGTTCCATGAATTGGATGGTGAGGTTTTTGGGGCTCGTGTACCTTCTGCCCCTGGACGAGATGCTTTCAAATCAAGCCAATTGTCATCTGGATGCACAAGATTCAGTGTTCTCCAGTCCTCAGTGCAAAATATACAGACACATAGCTAGATATAGCACACAAACAGACAAATAATACATATATGCAGGACAAATATTCATATACTGTATCAAATAAATGAATAGATATTTTTCAGAAATATAAGGGTCTTGAGGCCATTTTATACTGCCATGGAAGACAGTAATTAAACGCCTTTTTATCGCTTCACTCTATCTGTGTGAACGCGACGAAACTGGGATGGAGGGGGGGGATCATTTTCATCCTGGTACTTACCAGCCAAGGTAGGTAGCATCAGCTCCTGTGTAATGCTGAAGGTCCTTCCTCCTTTTGTACTAGGATGCTGGGTCCCTGTGTAAAAGGTCAAACTGAACCAGGTTTTCTTCTTTCAGTGTGAACGCTCCAATCCAATCTGGCTTTAAACACGGGCCGTTGATATCCAGTTTAGTGGGATCTCTGTGTAAAAGGGACATTGGAGTGTTTTTTAATGAGCATTTCAGTCAGTCAATCAGTCAGGATTCTTGCTTCCCACCTCAATCTAGAGGTGCTGGTTCTGATACTCCTATATCTTTTTCCTGACGGAACCAGCTGAAAGGAGCTGTGCGTGAGGTGGAAGGGGTCCTCAATGATTTTGCGTGCCATCTTCAGACAAAAATTCCAGTAGATAGAGGCAGCTCAAGGTGAAAATAAAGCTGATGGAGGAGAGGTTGTTTTGTATGATGGCCTAAGTTATGTTCCCAGCCCTCTGCAGTTTCTTGCTGGTTATCCAAGCTGATTATTGAAGTTATGTTGACTTTGCTCTGTGGTAAGGAAAAGTTGTGGAAACTGCTCAGATTGTAACAAATTTTCCCAGTATATTTGTTTTCTTTTTTTAAATTTAAAAAAAATTTTTCATACTATGAACCATACTGACCAAAATACACACAAACATTTCCCTCTTGAATATACACAGTGTCATTTTCTCCCCTTCCCCACCCACTCAACGTTCAACATATATTATACATTAAACCCATTAAACAATGTCATCACACAATGAAAATAAACAAGAAATTTGTGTCATCTACTTTTACACACTGGGTCAGTTCATTTCGTCTTCTTCTCCTTCTGTCATTTTAGGTGGTGGAGGTCCATGGTAGGACCTCTCTGTTGTGTTCCATGTACGGTTCCCAAATTTGTTCGAATACTGTGATGTTATTTCTTAAATTGTATATTTTTTCCAATGGAATACATTTATTCATTTCTATGTACCATTGCTGTATTCTCAGGTTCTCTTCTGATTTCCAGGTTGACATAAACATTTTTTTGCTACAGCTAAGGCTATCATAATAAATCTTTTTTGTGCTTCATCAAAATTGAGTCCAAGTTCTTTACTTTTTATATTACTTAGAAGAAAGATCTCTGGATTTTTTGGTTTGTTGCTTTTTGTGATTTTATTTAATACCTGATTTAGATCTTTTCAAAACTTATCCACTTTCTCACATGTCCAAATTTCATGTATTGTTGTTCCCTTTTCCTTCTTACAGCGAAAACATCTATCTGATACTGTTGGGTCCCATTTATTTAACTTTTGGGGCGTGGTGTATAGTCTGTGTAACCAATTATATTGTATCATGCGTAACCTCGTGTTTATTGTATTTCTCATAGTTCTGGAGCATAGCTTTTCCCATGTTTCATTCTTTATCTTTATGTTTAGATCTTGTTCCCACTTTTGTTTGGGTTTACAGCTTGTTTCCTCATTCTCTTTCTCTTGCAGTTTGATGTGCATATTTGTTATAAATCTTTTAATTATCATTGTGTCTGTAATCACATATTCAAAATTGCTTCCTTCTGGTAACCTCAGCCTGCTTCCCAATTTGTTCTTCAAGTAGGTTTTCAGTTGGTGATATGCAAACATTGAACCGTGAGTTGTACCATATTTGTACTTCATTTGTTCAAAAGATAATAATTTATTTCCCGAAAAACAATTTTCTATTCTTCTGATCCCTTTTCTCTCCCATTCTCTAAAGGAAAGGTTATCTATTGTGAAAGGGATTAGTTGATTTTGCATCAATATTAATTTTGGTAGTTGATAATTGTTTTATTCTTTTCTATGTGAATTTTCTTCCAAATGTTGAGCAGATGGTGCAATACTGGTGAATTCCTATGTTTCACCAGCTTTTCATCCCACTTATAAAGTATATATTCAGGTACCTTCTCCCCTATTTTATCTAGCTCTAATCTGGTCCAATCTGGTTTTTCCCTTGTTTGATAAAAAATCAGATAGGTATCTTAATTGTGCTGCTCTATAATAATTCTTAAATTTTGTAGCTGTAAGCCCCCTTGTTTGTACCATTCTGTTAATTTATCTAGTGTTATCCTTGGTTTCCCCCCTTTCCATAAGAATTTCCTTGTTATTTTCTTTAGGTCATTGAAGAATTTCTCTGTTAAGTGAATTGGTAACGATTGAAATAGGTATTGTATCCTTGGGAAGATGTTTATTTTAATGCAATTTACCCTTCCTATCAGTGTTAGTATATTTGTTTTCTATGCAGTCTTGTTCTATTGATTGGAGTTCAGTATTAACTGCCCTGTATTCAGGTCGGTCCGGTCTGAAGTTTGAACATGTACCCTATGATAGCTTTCTGGACAAGTGAAACAAGTGAGCAGATTGAGCTGCAATGTGATGAGAGCTTTTTAACCTCAATCCTGGCAGCTGGTTATGACAAGTACATTGATCCATGTTAAATTTCTGTGAGTGAACAGAATGATGTTATAAATATTGGCAGCAGTTTGAAAGTAACCACATGTACTTACAGAAATCCAATTTGCTTCCGTGGAGCTACTTGCAGTAAAACATCACGCATTAAAAATCTGTTCACACAGCTCCAAACCTGAATTGGCTGTTTATCTGATCTTAATCCAGAACAGTCTTTTTCTGCATGTTTCTGCATATCTGAGGATCCTTCAGGAATGCCATCCCTTTTTCAATAAGATTTTCATTCTTTGTAACGTTTTATTGTTCTGGCATTAAACACTCCCAAAGTATAGATTTATTGTCCGAGTACATACATGACATCACATACAACCCAAGAAAAGATGCATATACAAAAGAGAAATTTAAACAAAGAATTGCAAACAAACTGGAAATATTCAATAATAAATAATGTGCTAAGTAACAGTGCTTAAGTGATTGAGATTGTTGTTTAGGATTCAGATGGTTGAGGGAGAACAGTTGTTCCTGAACCTGGTGGTGCGTGTACTGGGTGGGATGGATCCTTGATGATTGCTGCTGCTCTCTGACAGCAGCGTTGCTTGTAGATTTCCTCGATGGTGAGGAGGGTTTTGCCTGTGATGTACTGGGCTGTGTCCACAAACTTTTCAGGGTGCATGCGAGAAAGAGAGAGTGAGTGTGTGCGTACATATTTGCCTGTGATGGTTCAGATTACGATAATTGCATCCGGGAATTAATTGACTGGATACAAGTCATCCAGTGATTACCTCTCTGCCAGGAGTATACGTTTCTTGCACAGACTCTGTTCATTTCTTCACAGTCTTTCTGGTCCCCCAGAGCATTTCTATTCTGCCCTGTCATTATAGTGGCTTACATTGTCAGTTCTCCTCAGAAGCTGGAGGAGACCTTGTCTAGTTGTATGTGTTGTAACTGCTATGAGTATTTGCAGCTTATCAGAAGAGAATGTCATGCCGAACCAGGCACTGTTAATGTTAGTGTGTTACACGTAGGAATCTGACTGACAAAGCTGTTTGTGAATTCTCTGTTGAAGTAATTGCTTTGTGCAACTTTTGCTTTGTTATGGAGACCAGTCATGGTATTTTAATGCTTAAAAGGAAAAGGAGTGGGGCATTTTATGGGCCTTTTTTATCCTGAGAATGATCCCAGATTTTGGAACACAGATGGTCTGAAAGAAATTGCTGAAAAAGGATTTTTTACTTTTCACTTCAACCCTCAGTTCAAGAATTAATTGCTTTATATACAAAGTCCCTTTCAGCAATTTCTTCCTCTTAACCCACCCAGTCCTGTGAGGTGTTGACATCAGCACATCCCATCCTATCAGGGTCAATGTGAAATTAACAAACTATTTATCCAAGCTGATGAACTGTCTACCCCAAAATACTTTGTAGGAGTCCTTTCCCTCCTTCAGAATAAAACTACTATGCAGAATACCAGCTGACCTGACCCCCAAGTTACTCATGTTTCATGCTTCCCTTTTAAATGCCTTTTGAGGCAGCCAAGGAAGATAATCCCCACCCCTGTCTGGTTCCACAGCCTCCATCTCCTTAACTACTACCATTCTTACTTTTCTCTCTAACTTCTCCCCTCCATGGACCTTTCCTCTTCCTGTCTCTCTGCCTCCTTCACCTTCAGTCTAGAAACATAGAAAATAGGTGTAGGGAGGAGTCACGCGATGGAGTAGTGGCCGGACGGTGAACTCCAGCCCTCTCCAGAAAAGTCGGGAAAAACAAGAGAAAACACAAAGGCACAGAAATAAAAGTTACAGAAAAGTGAGTATAAAGGTGGAAAGAAGATGGCGACAAAAAAAGAAAAGTCGAAAGCAACGGTAAGAAGAGAGGAAGAGAAGACAAAGGAGGGAAAAGGTGAAGGCCTTACCTGTCCGAAGAGGCCCGCTGCGGAGAGAGAAACCCGCTCCCTCAGGTCGGTAAATAATGGACTACAAAAATGGCTCGCAGAGCCGAACAAAAGTGCGCAAACGCGCATGCGCGAAGTTTCGCGCATGCGCGATGCGAATGAAAAAAAACACACCGACGGGAGGGGGGACCAGCTGGGGAGTCGATCTCCACAGCCGGCAACGACAGCTGCAGAACACCTGCAGCAAGAAGAGACCACAGAAGACAATAGAAACAAGATAGAAGAGGAGGAAAGGGCAACAAAGAAACAACAGATGGTCAACTCAGAGGAAGAAGAAGAGGAAGAGTATGGTGAAATAGAAGAAGAAAAGAGAGGCAAGGTAAAGGATATACTTGCTCTTATTAGAGGATACATGGAATCATTTAAAGAATGGCAAACACAGGAATTTAAGGATTTAAGAAAAAGAATAAACAACACAGAGGAGAAAATAATTAAAATGGAGATGACCTTAACAGAAATGGGAAAAAAAATGGACAAGATGGAAGAGCGGGCAGTAGCAGCAGAAATGGAGGTAGAAGACTTAAAAAAGAAATTGGAGAAATCTAATAAAAAAACTAAAGAGACACAAGAACTACTAGCTCAAAAAATAGATACAATGGAAAACCATAACAGAAGAAATAACATAAAGATAGTGGGCCTTAAGGAAGATGAAGAAGGCAAGAATATGAGGGAGTTTATAAAAGAGTGGATCCCTAAGACCCTAGGATGTCCAGAACTACAGCATGAAATGGAAATAGAAAGGGCACATAGAGTATTGGCCTCTAAACCACAACCACAACAAAAACCAAGATCTATTGTAGTAAAATTCCTAAGATATACTACAAGAGAAAAGGTACTGGAGAAGACAATGGAAAAAGTAAGAGAGGGCAACAAACCACTGGAGTATAAAGGGCAAAAAATCTTCATTTATCCAGATATAAGTTTTGAACTCCTAAAGAAGAGAAAAGAGTTCAATACAGCAAAGGCGATTTTATGGAAGAAAGGGTATAAATTTATACTAAAGCATCCAGCGGTATTGAAAATATTTATTCCAGGACAGCAAAACAGACTATTCTCGGATCCAGAAGAAGCACGAAAATTTGCAGAACAATTACAAAAATAGACTGAGGGAGGAAGACGGGTAATGAGAGTTAAAATGATCACGACTGATATGTATGTGGGTAAAGACAAAAATAGACTGAGGGAAGAAGACGGGTAATGAGAGTAAAAATGATCACGATTGATATGTATGCAGGTAAAGAGGTATAAGAGTGAATAGAGACAATGAGCATACATGAATGTATCTGTACTTAGAGGAAAATATAGATAGTATAGACAAGAATTAATAAGGGAAGGTAATGGAATAGAGAGAATAAGGAGGGAATTAAAAGAGGGACCTTTGTGACATATGAAAAGTGAAATCTTTTCTGGGGGAGGCGGGGTGGGGGGAAATAGCGGTCACTGCACAATCAGTTGACGCTTGCGAGTGGATTCGCAAATCCAAATGGAGAGGGGAGATGTGGTTGTCCGACAAGGGATAAAGGACAACTCAGGAGGTGAAGGGGAGATTGGGGATAAATAAGATAGAAATAGGAGAATAAGGAAAATGTTAGATGTTGTAGGAATGTTGTCTTATGAAGAGTTGAAAATAAGAAAACAGAAATGGAAAAGGAGGAAAGGTAATGATGGAAAAACGGAAAGAGAAGATAAACAAAATATAAAAGGGCTACGCTGAACTATATGTCTTTAAATATTAATGGAATACATAACCAAATTAAAAGGAAGAAACTACCAAATTTAAATGAATAAATGTATTCCATTAGAAAAAAAAATAACATATTGGTTAAGAAATAATATTGAAATATTCGAACAAGTATAGGAGCCTTACATTAAATACAATAGCGAAAACCTACCGGGGACAAACATTACCTAAGTTGATAGAAGGAGAAGGAAAGAAAAGAATGGACTCAGTAGAATTTCTGGTGTAATTTTGTTGAATGACAACATTGTCTGACTGGATTAATGCAACCTAGATTGTATACCTAAAATGGATGAGAGGGGGGGGTGGGGGGGTGGTTTGGGAGGAAAGGGGGGGGGGAGAAAAAGTCACTGTATATGTGTGAAAAGAAATAGTGTATATCATGGCTAATGTGATTTATGGTGTGAAAAATAAAAAAAAATTAAAAAAAAAAAAAAAAAAGAAAATAGGTGTAGGAGGAGGCCATTTGGCCCTTCAAGCCTACATCGCCATTCATTTTGATCATGGCTGATCATCCACTCAGTACCCTGTCCCAGCTCTCTCTCCATACCCCCTGATCCCCCTAGTCACAAGTACTAAATCTAACTCTCTCTTAAATATAGCTATGGAACCAGCCTCAATCACTTCCTGTGGCAGAGAATTCCATAAATACACCACCCTCTGAGTGAAAAAATTCTTCCTCATCTCAGTCCTAAAGGACTTCCCTTTTATCCTTAAACTGTGACCCCTGGTTCTAGACTTGCTCAACATTGGGAACAATCTTCCTGTCAAATCCCTTAAGAATTTTGAACGTTTCTATTAAATCTCCTCTTAATCGGCTAAACTCCAGCGAGTACAAGCCCAGTCGTTCTAGCCTTTCTTCATATGTAAGTCCCGCCATCCCTGGTATCAATCTGGTCAACCTTTTCTGCACTCTCTCTATGGCAATGATGTCCTTCCTCAGATAAGGAGACCAAAACTGAACACAATACTCCAGGTGAGGTCTCACCAAGGCCCTATACAACTGCATCAATACCTCTCTGCTCCTGTACTTGAATCCTCTTGACATGAACGCCAACATACCATTCGCCTTTTTTACTGCTTGCTGCACCTGCCTGCCCACTTTTAATGACTGATGCACAGCGACACCCAGGTCTCTTTGCATCTCCCCTTTTCCTAATTGGATACCATTAAGATAGTACTCAGCCCTCCCATTCTTTCCTCCAAAGTGGATAACCTCACACTTATCCACATTATATTGCATCTGCCATGCATTTGCCCACTCACCCAACCTGTCCAAGTTACCCTGCACACTCTTAACAGCCTCTACACAGTTTACAATCCCACCCAGCTTCGTGTCGTCTGCAAACTTGGAAACGCTGTTTTCTTTTTCCTCATCTAAATCATTAATATATATCGTAAATAACTGGGGTCCCAGCACTGAGCCTTGTGGTACCCCACTAGTAACTGACTGCATTCCGAAAAGTACCCATTTATTCCTACTATTTGCTTCCTATCTGTCAACCAATTCTCTATCCACCTCAATACCATATCCCCTATACCGTGTGCCTTAAATTTGTATAGTAATCTCCTGTGTGGGACCTTATCAAAAGCCTTCTGAAAATTCAGGTAAACCACACCTACTGGTTCTCCCCTATCCACTCTACTAGTTACATCCTCAAAAAATTCATTAAGATTAGTCAGACACGATTTTCCCTTCATAAAACCACGCTGGCTCTGATCAATGAATTCACCACTTTCCAGATGTGCCGCAATCACATCTTTAATAACTGACTCTAACATTTTCCCCACTATAGATGTCAAATACCACATCTAATACCCTATCTCATTTTAGCCTCTCCTTCACTTCTTCACCATCTTGAGGTAGTAGATATCTTCCTTTCCCACCTTAGTCTTGATACAGCATCCCAATCAGAAACGTTGACTGACCATGTCTAACCTCATGGGTGCTGCCTGATCTGTTGAGTTCCTCCAGGGGCTCATTGTTTGCTCAAGGGAGGGATGTTTTTTTTAAAAAAAAAGAGACCATTGGTGACAAAGAATAAAGGTGGATTACTTGGACCTTGCATTTAGTCTGGCCAGTAACCTGAATCATTTGCCTTTTGCAATCATTGCTCAAAATTTTCATTGCTGCTGGAGACTGCATGGAGATCAATCTCTGTGGTACGTCTTGGTGATGTGTACTAATTGTAAATCTCAAAATGTTCTATTTATCTTCAAAACTGTAATAGATAGTGACAGTTTGAAAAGTTAACTGCTTATGAGATATTTTCTCTTTTCCACCAGTGTAACTTCTGTCCAACATAACTGGAGAAGGGTTTATTTATTGTTTTTTAATTAACGTACATAATGTACGTTAATAAATTTGATAAATGCTGAAAAGCTGCAGTCTGTGAAGAATGAAGAGAGAAGTGGGACTGATGGAATAGATAATCCAAAGGAAAGTGATAGGTCAAGTGCCTGCTGTCGGTACAACATCCTTCCATGATTCCAAACTACCTCAACAAATAAAATGTTTTAAATCTTCCCATCTTCATGCACTCATTCAAAATAATCCTTGCATACCATACTAAAGAAACTGCAGTGAGTTTATCATCACCTTCAGGGAGATAAGGTGATAAGTTTTGTAGGTAAACTCCCAAGAACTTGATCAATAAACCGTAAAAATTGTTTTTCCTTTTAATTCTTTCTGTGACTTTTACAGTTAAAGCATTTTTTGTTTTAACTTCGTGTTTTTTTTTAAAACCTTCTTTTGCCTGAACCTATGGTGGTGAAAACTATTTGTCTGTGAGCTCTCACCATTATGGAGTGGAGGGCACGGAAGAAGTCGACAAGGCAGGACATTGAAGGGTGTGGTGGGAGCAGGTGGGTGTTAGGGAGATGGTTGAAGCTGGAGTCAGTGGAGATAGGGTTAGCACCTTGAGGAGATTGGCATATTCAATGACGCTTACCTGGAAGAAGGCGCGGATGTTTGGTTTGGCAGCTCAGGGGAAGCTCCGTTTGCAGGTCTTGTCTGCACAGCATTGTTTTGTAGAAGTGGCAAAAACGACTGTAGCGTACTTTGCAAAATTTGTTTTCCCTCGTCAGAAGCAAAAAAGCTCGAAGTGGAAATCTGGAAGGCAATACTAACCACCAGATCATGTTTCGGATCAATTTTATTGTGCAGCTGGAGGGTCTCAGTGATTCAGTCAGCTTCTGTGGAGAGAAATGGACCATGTTTCCAGTTGGAACCCTTGATTGAGATTAAAGGGGAGATTGGGGTGGGTGGGAAAGAGGGGTGCAGTGGAATTCCAAGATCATTTAGTGTAATATATCTTTCCCAGGTGGAAACTTATGTAAAATATTTTAAGTTGCAGTAGAGAAACAAAGCAAAGAGACTCAGCGGGTCAGGCAGCGTCCGTGGTTAGAAATGGTCGGTCAGCGTTTTGGGTCAGGCCCCTTAATTGAGACTAAGTGGAAGTGGAGATATAAAATATAGAAAAGGGTGGGGAGAAGGGAGGAGGGGCCAAGAGGTAACGGGGCACAGGACAGAGGATGGTGGGAGAGGCACCCCAATCCCCCCCCTTCCTATTTTAATCTCAATCAAGGGTTCCAACTGGAAACATTGTCAGTTTCTCTCCTCAGAAACTGAATGAACCACTGCGTCCCTCCAGCATCTCTTTGTTTACTTGAGTTGCATTATATTGGCCAGATAACGGACAGAACAATTTACACTTCTGCAGGTTTTTGCTTTGGGACTTGGGATGTGTGGCACTGTGTAGCTGTTCCTTATTGTGCAACATGTTTGTTGTATGTATGATGTATAACCACGTGTTGTGAGAGGTAGAATTAATCCTGTCGCATAATGTTTCATTCGGGCAGCTGGAGAATTTGATCTCATTATTCAAGGGTTGTTGACAGATGACTCGTGCGACGACAGGGAGGTGGAGACGGCGTCAACTTATCAAAATAAATACCTTCACAGTTCACAAGCAAAGTTCACTTGTGTTTAAGTCCATATTAAGTAAAGCAAGGACCTCAGTTGGAGTAGCTTTAGCAGAATGATGTTGTGGACGAAGGGTTTTGATAATGTAGAGAGGCTAGAGAAGCTGGGATTGTTTCCCCCCCCTCAAAAAAAAAAACGGGAGCGAGTTATTGGATATGTTCTATTTTATCTTAAGAGGACAAGACCGGGAGGAACTGTTTTTTCCACTGACTAAAAATGTAAGAACCCATTGAGCCACATTTAAGATATTTGGCAGCAGAAAATAAATCTAGTGGGGAAGAGAAATCGTAGTGGTCTGAACAGTCTGCTTGAGAAAGGTGATGGAAACATAATCATAACTTCCAAAAGTGAATTGATAATTAATCAAATGGGCAACTTTTTTGGGTCTTAGAATAACCAAGTAATTCTTTCAAAGAACCCACCCCCAACACAGGCTCAATTGGTTGAGTGCTTTGCCTGATGATTCTATCTCATTTAATGCATATTTAATCCAATATTCTTGCAGATCTTCAAAAAGAAGGCTTAATGTGGAAACCATTTACTGTGGAGCAGGTCCCATTTCAGAAAAATAATCCCAATTCCTCAGAAAATTCATTTCCAAGTCATTTATTCCTAGTCAATGGCCAAGTAAACTTTACTTCAGCACATGTTGTATCAACCTCCAAAATTTAGGGGTGAACTCTGAGGCAAAAATAACTCCATTGATAATCAGAAGCTTTGAAAATGCTTATACAATCTGCCTCCTTGATGTTCCCAGATGAAAGGTCAAAGATGTTTAAATGGAGCTCCTCAAAAAACAATGAAAGCCAAAGTGTAACGTGGATAAATAGTGCAGGATCGGGGAAGTCATAACAAGCCCTCAAGGTCATTGTATACAATTGGAGGTAGTGTTTAGGCTTCTTTGCGGAGCAGGATTGATACTGTATTTGGGGAAATTAAAATAAACTAAATGTATAGTCATTGCTTTGGCCGTTTGGACAGGGTGTTTGAATCAATTCTCCAGTTGGTCCTGGTGCTCAGATTTTTATCCTATTCCCAAATATGAGAATTAAAAATTATATTGTAATTTGAACTGTGTACTTTGATATTGATGATTTACAAATGTAATTGCTTTAATCAAACATGGTAGGTGGAATGTTAATAATCAGTTTATTGTCGTACACATTGTACAATGTACATATGCCAGAAATTCTTGCTTGCTGCAGCCGAACAGGTACTTGTAAATAAAATATATAATAGTAAACTAAATGAATTAAATAAAATGATACCATAAATATATAAGATATGTATCTGTTGGAAAGAAACCTTCTTAAACTTCTTCAGGCTTCTGTACCTTTTGCCCGAAGGTAACAGCGAAAAAAGGTTGTGACCAGGGTGATGGGTCCTTTCTGATGTTGGCTGCCTTCTTGAGGCAACACCTCACAGAGATGTCTGCAATGGATGGGAGGTTCACGCCTGTGATGGATCTGGTTATGCTTGTTCGCACGCGCACACACACCCGGCCACAACACCCACCCACACAATTTTTGGGTGTAATGAAACAGTTTCTTTTTTTAAAAAAAATGGCAGTGTTGCCGGAGCCGCTCTAACAGCAGCGCTGCCACTGGTGTGGACCCGCAGGGAGTGGAGACAGCACTCTCGCAGCGTCCAACTGTCATCGGCTCCATATAGGCTTTAAACGGCCTGTTAATAGAGCCAATGGTAATTTTATTTCAAAATCCCATGACCACAAGGTCTGGCCCAAGATTGCAGCACCTATAATCGGCAGAAGCCGTGAGGGGTTGCAGAATCCAGGGAAGCAGAGGACTGGTGCAAGGCACCAGAAAACGGGGAGTCCACCCCCACCCCATTTGAGAAGGAGAAGCAGAGGAGACGACCCATGGGATGGTGACCACGGTGGTGGACCAATGCGGCTGAAGAAAACACGGCGGGCTCTTAAAGACACTCAAGGCGAGGAACCCATACAGGTTGAGGGCTGCTGCTCGAAACTGGCTGAAGGGATGCCAGGTTTCGGAACTGGGATGAGAAAGGGTGCTGAGAGCGTTGAAGGTTTCCTGATTACGTCGGAGGTTCGGATGTGGAGTGCGGGCTGATGATAATTGGGACTGGACTCCGAGTGGCTGCGGGAGGTGAATCCACAGACACTCAGTGACTCTAAAGGAACTCCCATTGGCTTCTCTTTCTCTGACTGGCGCTTCAGCAGTTCCTGCCGATGGTTAATCTGTCATATGAAAGCAAATTCCATGTAGTATTGCACTCACGTTATTATATGACAATAAAGGAACTTTGAACCTTGAAGCGGTGATGAATGTTTGGGATAATAATTAGGCTTCTTTACCCCAAAATTAGTTTGTAAATTAAATGTTAGATGTCGACCATCTGTTAGAGATTTTTCCTATATTTTATATTCCATCAATGTTTTGTTTTTGACCTGTTTGTAGGTTGAGGCCTTCCAACTGCCCGCTCCTTGATGAGGGAGCTCTCCACGTGGCCCATCCTTGGTTCGAGTTTCTCATGAGAATAAGAGAGATTGCTGACAAACCAGGAGGTATTCATTGTAATCACCTTTAATCAACAATGCATATTAAGATAATTATCTGTCTTTATCCCAGAGCAGCAAATTTCATTTGCACATCTCTGGCTTTCAAGCATTTTTTTAAAGCTTTCCTGAACTTTCTTCTGTCATGATCTCACATTTCCAATTTCTTTTCTACCCGCCCCCCCATCTTGCAGCTCCTTGAACTTCCATTCAACACCATACATTTGATCATCCCACTTACCATCAGCTTTCTGTTCTCAGATTTTAAGATGTGGAATTCTCCCCTGAAATCTCTTTATCTGAGATACTTAAAACCCATGAACCTGACCAAACTTTGACTATCTGCCCTAATATCTCATTATATAACGTGGTATTAGTCTTTTTTTCCATAATGCTCCTGTGGAATACCTTGAAACTTTTTAAAGTCACGAGCTAAATATATCCTGTTTACAGTGGCAGCAATATTGCCACTGTTGAAAGTATCTGAATTATTCCAGCTAAAGGTGTGAATTGGGCGGCACAGCGTTGCAGTTAGTGCAACGCTATTGAAGCACCGCTGACTGGGTTCAAATCTGGCGCTGTCCGGAAGAAGTTTGTACTTTCTCCCCATGACTGCGTTCGTTTTCCACAGGTTCTCCGGTTTACTCCCGCCCTTCAAAACAAACGTGGTTGTAGGGTAATTGGGTGGCAAGTGTCTCAATGACCAGAATCGGCTTCCACTGTGCTCTAAAAAATGTTTTAAATTACTCAGCTTCCAATTTAGAATTTGTTAATTATCTTTGACACTGATTAATTATTGATCACCCAGTTGCAATGGTTTGGATGGACTGGAATACTGGTGAATTACAGCGTCAGAACCACCTTGAAATGTTGCTGCATGGCTGAGCCTTACTGATTGCCCACTGTAGCTTGTTTGACAAATTTCATTAATTTGCTTCAGGGTGATACATATTCTGCTTGCAGTATATTGATAGTCATGTTTTCCCATAGATACATCTGTCATATTCCAAGCAAGTCTGGCAAATGCCCAAATGCTGATTCCCAGCAATCAAGGCAGTATCAGCAGTATGCTCCTGGAGGGCCATACGCTGATGGCATTAGCCACCATTATATTTGCCCCTGGAGGAATCGATCGGGTGAGTTTAAAAAAAAAAGGTTCTACCTTTAGAAGGTTAAAATTCTTCCTTTTTCTCTTGAGGTTGTCATTCCAAGTTACAAGGGTTTTTTTGTTATCATAGATTTTTGAGTGTTTTTTAATTCACTAAGGCTTGCACTTTCTTGGAACATGTTGTAGAAAATTGTAATAATGTGGGGAGCTGAACTTCTGCTAAGTAGGAATTCTGCCTGGAATGCAGAAAGAGAATCTTGGGGTTGTATGTACTCTGACAATAAATCTGAACTGTGAACTTTTTTGTCACCATTCGTACAATATCAAAAATTACAAACAAACTGTTTTCTGACTGACCCGACAACTCTGAAGAACTTTTCAACTAAACTTGTGAAATCTCTGGAATTTGATGCTTAAGCTATTATTCAGGTATGCCCTTTGAGAGAGCTCCCCAACTTGCACACATCCTCGTCCCCTGTCTTCACTTCCCTTTTAATGTTCTTTTGAAATGTATTCCTTTCAAAGTATAATGTACGTTTTTGCAGCACGGTTAGCATAGCAGTTAACGCAACACCGTTGCAGCGATTGGAACCGGGATTCAAACCCTGCTCTGTCTGCTTCATTTTCCTCCGGGGCTCCAGTTTCCTCCCACCATTCAAAATGCTGCGGGGTTGTAGGTTAATTCGGCAGCACAGACTTGTAGGCTGATATCCTATTACCATTCTGTATGTCTAAGTTTAAATTTGAGAGTTTAATAGAAATTTTAAAAAAATTGTAAAGCATTTCATTTGACAATCCTTTAGTTGGCGGGGGTGGGGGGGTGTGGTGGAGAGAAGTACTTTAATCTCCTAACTTTTCCTTTCATTCTGCAACGGATGCCCTCAAATTTATGGTCTAAGTTACCATTTTATTAAACACTTGAAATTGTCATTTCTAAACTGCCTCCCTAATTTTGAACACCTTAAATATTTCTCATAGCTCATAAAAGCGACTGACAGCATCATTGCAGTTTTTGCCTTTAAAATTACTTTATGACCGACAAGAAAACCTGCTGCTACAATGCATTTTGTCACTTTTGGAGATTGTGAAAGGCTCTGTTTAAATATTCTTTATGCGTGGTTCACCAGGTGATGCAGAAAAAGGAAGATGTTGGTGATTCCCTCTGGAAAGTAGACCCCCAGTTGTTGAAAATGGCGCTCGCTCCTTATCCCAAGCTGCGAGCTGCTCTGTTTCCACAGCTCACTCCTCATGGCATTCCACCACCAGACATCTCTCTCTACCACCTTTTGCAGGTATTCACAGTTTGTCTTGTATTGGCTGTAAAAACATTTTCTTTTTAACTAGTGCATTTGTGTAGTGCGTACAATTGAGATGGCCATATTTCTGTATTACCTGCCTGTAATGCTGATGTAGGTTTCATCTTTCTTTCCTCAAGCTGGCTAACTCCTTGGGTACCAATATAAACAATAAATGGGCACAAGAAAGTAGGAGCAGGAGGTCAAATGGATAATACAATTCCCGTCTTTCCAGGAGGTTGAATCTTCATTTGAATGAAAACTTTGGTATCTGTTCTCCCAAACGATGAGATTGTCCTCTTTACCTGAAAGAGACGGTTAGAAGTAGCTTCTCTTTTGAAATCTACTTATTCTGTGTTCCCCTTTTCTTAGAAGTAACACATAACAGCACCTATTCTGGTTGTGTAATTCATCCCTGTCTTCCACAAGATTCCAATCCTGTGTGTGTCACAGGGTTTTGACTTCTGAAACTGATCCAAAAATGTCTGAATTCATATTTCTCCAAATCATGTGACAGTTACATAATCAACAAGGTCAGTCCCATAATCAACAAGGTCAGTCCCAATTCTTGGAAACCACGTGACAATCAGTTTTGCTTCTACCTTTTCAAAACTGCTCCATATCCATAGCAACCTCTGACTTTACCTCTGTTCAAGAGGCTTAAGTGGTTTGGTTTTAAAAACAGATGGTTTCCTTCAGCATTTTCTATTGAGTACTTAGATACTTCAGTTTTTAATAAAGCAAACACTCCATTGTTTTTGAATAATTAAGACCCACCAGATCCATTAGCTCAGTCTTTCTAGATGCTGCGACTCTGCGAATGAACTCTCTTTTCTGGGTACAGTGACCTGTGTGTTTAACCCTGTAACCAACTCACAACTAACCTCAGACATATAAGAAATATAACTTAACATTAACCTAAATATTAACATTAACACAGATCCATTACAGTTGTAAATTATCGAGAACAGTGAGAAGGGTCCTTCTGCAAAGAGTCTATCTGGTTGTCTCTAACATTCCGACAGAGCACAATTTACAAAGTAAAGCAAGGGCAAAACTTTTCACATAAAGCATAGTTGGTATTTGGAATGAGCAACCAGAGGAGGCAGCAGAGGTAGGAACAGCAACAACATTTCAAGTTCAAATTTATTGTCGTCCGATTGTACAAGAACAACCCAATAAAACAGTGAAATGGCATTCTCCAGTCTTTGGTGCAAAAACACATCCAGACTGAGCACACATACAGACAAACAATAAACATGCAGTACATATATACATATATATAAATAAATATTGTTTAATAAATGGTAGAGTCTTGGAGGGTTTGTATGAGCAGTTCAGTCAGTTGCTCAGCATTCTCGTTACCTGCAGGAAGAAGCTGTTTCTCAGCCTGGTGGTGCTGGCTTTGATACCCCTGTATCTCTTTCTCGACGGGGATGCTATGTGCAGGGTGGAAGGGGTCCTCAATGATTAGGCGTGCCCACTTCAGACAATAATCCCAGTAGATCATGTCAATGGGGGGGGAGGGAGACACAGTGATCCTCTCTGCCGCTCTAATGGTTCTGTGGATTGACCTCCGATCCAATGAATAAGCTGGAAGGAAAAATACAAAAGTTCAGTCTTTTACCACTGATTTTCATAAAATGAAATTGTAGTATAATTCTGCCACCCAATATGTTAATATTTGGACAGATTTATAGACAGGAAGGACGCAGAAAAAAATGGTCCATACGCAGGCAAATGGGACTAGCCCAGATGCCAGTTTGGTTGGTGAGGAAGAGTTGAGGTGAGGGGGCTGTTCTCTGCCCTTTGAGCCAATGAAATGTTCCATCAGAAAGAGAATGAAAAGGTAAAGAGTATGTAAATTGGCCTGATGTTAACTGGATGCATTCCACGGTGTACATGGAACATGATAACAGGCAGGGGCACTTTTGTAATATATTTGAAAAGTCAGTCTTAGCCCACAGTACAACCGAGTATTGACAAGGAGTAGAAATTACAGGGGAAGTTAAACTAATGTTAACTGCCTTGAAGGCCAGGAATAAATATTTGTCATTCTTTAGCCCAAACTTAGTTTTATGGTCCCATTCCAAATGGGTGACTGATCATAATGGACCAGATTATGATCGTAGTGAGACGATCAGCATTCAAGACTTTAAACATATAAATTGGACTGAGAGGAGTGAAACAGGAAAGTCTGCAACTGCTGTGATTGTAGTAAAAATACAGAAATGATGTAGGAACTCAGCAGGTCTTGCAGCGTTCATAGCAGTTAAATATATATATTGCCAGCGTTTCGAGCCTTAGCCCAAGGTATGAGTAAAGATCACAAGGGCACCTCCATTACAAAACTTGGGAAAAGGGGATGAATGGCAGGGGGATGGAGTACAGACCAACAGACAAAAGGTGTTAATTGGATAGGATAAAAGGACAGGAGAGAGGAAAGGTGAGAATTGATTGGGAGAGAGTTGTTTTTGGCTCTGTGACAGGGAAAAAGGAAGAGAGAGCGAGACAGCAGAGGTTGAGGAAAGGAGATGTAGGGAAAGATGGAGGTGGGGGGGGGAAACAGAAACCAGAGAAGTCAATGTAAATGCCATCCAGTTGGAGGATGCCCGGATGGGAGATTCGGTGCTGTTCCTCTGATTTGCAGGTGGTCTCAGTCTGGCAGCACACGAGACGATGGGCAGACATGTCGGCAAGGGAATGGGACAGGGAATTGAAATGTCTGCCCACTAGGAGATGCCTGCTATTATGCAGACAGAGCCGAGGTGCTCAACGAATGGACAGAGATCCAATGACCATGCATATAATTCAGTGGAGAAATCAGAAAGTTGTTCTCATAGTTAACGCACTCTACCCCATATACAGCAACAGTACTCAGCACTGAAAGGTGTAGGAGGGCATGAAGCTGACGTGCTTGATAAATATGCATTGAATGTGCCAGATTTGTGAGCAGGATAGATCCCTGGAAATGCACAAAGTTCAAAATACTTCTTGTCCGTGCTGCGAGTTAACGTGAAAGGACATCTTTCAAGACTGATTTTTGTCTTCAGTGTAATATGAGCTGTCGAAAGATTTTATTGATGATAAAATTATCTTAAATCAGGAACTGAATAGCAAATTTATTGCAGGAGTTTGGGGTTATCTCTTCCATTTAATATTACTTTTCAATTTGATGTTGAAAAATCTTCTCGACGCTTTCTCATTGTCATGCAGCTTGTTAACCCTCCTCTACTCCCAACGCACCCTTTCTGGGTCCTTGTAAATGATGTGTCAAGTGGTGCTGACTGCAACATTTCTATTAAACACTTGGATAAACCGTTTTAATGTTCACGTTGTGCTGAGGATCTATTTGAACTACATCGGAACAGGTTTGACTCCAGGGTATTGAAATATCGTACATTGCAAAGAGGTTCAATTTATTCTCTTTATTATCAGCAGAAAATGGATAGAGAACATCTAAATTGCTTAATAATGTGACTGTGTTGACTGGGAAATTAGATAAAACTTGTCATTGTGCCTTTATTTTTGACTAGTGGATTTCAATAAGACTTCTGCCCTTTTGTAATAATTCACAGATGATTCTTATCCATTGCACTTTGTTCGTCTTAGGAGCCTTTGTTAATTTTTTTTTCTTTTTCTCCTGCAGTCACTTCACCCCTTTGACCCGTCTCTGCTCTTCGGCTGGCAATCTGCCAACTTGCTCTCCACTTGTGGTGCGTACCTTTGAGATTAATGAATGTTACTGGAGCAGTAGTCAGAATCAGAAGGCAAAATGGGCGCTTGCCATGGCTTTCAAGAGCAATTAGTGCAGTGCTAAATTATGTGGCGATACCCGTTGTCAGCTGCTGAACCTTTTAATTTCCTCCCACAAGTTTGGTCCTGTCTCTCCTCACTTCTCTAATTTTAAGCAGGGATATTATCTTCATTATAGTTTTAAGTCAAGTATCCATGGTGGCCGGGAGAAAGCAGCAATTATCTGAACTGTACGGGTCGAGATCATCCAGACTTCAATTCCTATTTGAGTCCAGAGACACAATACTCGCCTTGTTTGTGCCATTTTTCATTCATATGGATTGTTTACCCTCCAGTTTTGCCAGTAATCATTCGTCCCAAGGGACTGCCCAGTAAAAGATGCCTCAAATTGGAGTCGTGCTACTCAAATTGGAGGAAGCAATACTCCTGCCCAGTGCAGCTCCTGGGAAGCAAGCATGTGTGTCAGGATCAGACTGGCTCAGAAATTGAACATGTATGGAGACTACAGAAGGATCTAGACTAGCAGAATGAGCAGAGATATGGTAAATAAAATATAATGTCAAAAAAATGTAGTCTTTTTTAAATGGGGAGAAAGTTAAAAATGCCCAGGTGCAAAGGGACCTTTGAGTTCTGGTACAGAATAGCTTGAAGGTAACCTTGCATGTTGAGTCGGTGGTGAAGAAGGCAAATGCATTCCTGGCATTCATTTCGAGAGGAATAGAATATAAGGGCAGGGATGTGATGTTGAGGCTTGATAAGGCACTGGTGAGACCTCACTTGGAGTATTGTGAGCAGTTTTGAGCTCCTCACTTAAGAAAAGATGTGCTGATGTTGGGGAGGGTTCAAAGGATGTTCATTAAGATGATTCTGGGAATGAAAGCGTTATCATATGAAGAGCATTTGGCTGCTCTTGGCCTGTATTCATTGGGATTTTGGAGACGGGGTGGGGGGTGGCGGGAAATCTCATTGAAACATTTCACATATTGAAAGGCATGGACAGAGTAGATGTCGAACCACTTCAGTATTGAAGGGCATCTGCTTAGAACAGAGATGAACAGGTATTTCTTCAGCCAGAAGGTGGTAAATCTCTGGAATCTGTTCTCACAGGCGGTTGGGGAGGCCAAGTCTTTGGGTGCATTTAAGACAGATAAGTTCTTGATTATTCAGGGCATCAAAGGTTATGGGAAGAGGCTGGGCAGTGGGGCTGAGTGGGGAAATGGATCAGCTTGTAATTGAATGGGGGTGCAGATTTGATGGGATGAATAGTCTATTTCTGCTCCTATGTCTTGTGGTCTAATTGTTTTTTCTTTAGTATATTAATATACTTTTTTTTGTGCTATCCAGGCAAGTCAGCTCATTCAACAGGTAGTGTAATAAACGAAAGTGCAAAGGCTAGTGTTACAATTGGTCAGTAGTTCAATGTTACAAACCATCATGCAAGATGCACAGAAAAGTGCAGTTAAAAGCAGTGCAAGGGCATGACCAGTGTAGGAGTTTTCAACCCTCTCTATATTATCCTTCATAATTTTTATATACTTCAACTATGTCCCCACTTACACTTCTCTGCTCCCAGGAAAACTTGCCCAGCCTGTCCCGTCTTTCCATTGCAGCCAACATCTTGGTGAATCTCCTCTGCACCTTCTTTACATCAACTCCTGTTCTATCCCCACCTCAAAAAAGATATTTGACTCCACAGTTCAAAAAGTATTGGTCCCCACCACCCTTTGTGAGAGAAATTAGCCCCTCAGGTGCCCTTTCACCTTGAATCTATGCCCTCTAATTTTAAATTCTCCTACCCTGGGAATAAGACTAATAATTTATCTGCATCCTCTGACAGGAGCCCCCACCCCCCACCCCCCTCAGCCTTCTACGCTTCAGGGAGAAAAGCCTCAGTTTATCCAGCCACTCCTTATAATTCAAACCTACCAGTCCTGGTGACCTCTGGTTTCCTGAGTTATACAACTTAATTACTCCATACCGAGGAGAGTTCCAACCATTAACAACTATTTGGGTAAAGAAGCTTCACTTCAATTCTCTGTTGGAAACGTTAGTGACTTCTTTTATATTTGATCCATAGTCTCTATCTCCTGGTGTAAAATCATTTCTAATTTCAAAATAACAGTTGAATAAAAGATCTGCAACGGTCATAAAACAAGGAAAGTTGGATCCACCAGCGCTGTTTCAGAAAGGAGATTGCCCCTTCATATCATCGATGAGAAAAATTTCTTTATGAGGGCGATTACAATTCTTTGGAGTTTCCCACCTCAGAAGCCCGTGGGTGCTCAAAACATATTTTTGTTCACGTGAATTTCACGTCCATGGAAGAAAGGGAGGAAAAAAATCTTTGTCTCTTTTCCATTCGAACTAAGTTGTGCTGCTTGTCCACAGATTTTTCAAACGACCTACCTCACTTTTCTTGCCCTGATTTGGTGAACAAATATGGTGTGACGGAGAGGCTGGACTTCTCTTATTACCTGTTTCATGGACGCCCATCGTACGCTTTTGCAACCTTTCTCGTTCAGCAGCTGGTGAAGACCAGTTCAGCCAAGCAGATGCAAGTATCTCAACAAAGTGAAATACTGAATCAATACAGTGTTTCACTGCTCTTTTTATCTCGAAACATGAAAAAACTATGAAAGTATTATTGGTGGTTTAGTGGAACTATTAACCCTTTGGATACCGGCCATTTTTAACCTTTCATAATATATTAACGTACTCCGGACTGGATTACATGGGTAATCCTTTACAGTATGAACACCAGTATGAACCATCTTGTGGTTGGGTATAAAAGCAATCCTGGAAAACTAGGACGAGGTATATATGTGTTTGTTGGTAGTCCCCCAAATCAGAACACTGAGTACTTGTTGGTTGTCCCAGAAAACCGGGACACGGAGTCCAAAGGGTTAATGTCCACGCTCTTGGAAGTGATTAATTTTGGGAGTGGGGGAAAAAAATTAAAAGTAAACCAATCTTATATTTTTTACTTCTGCTCGGTCCAGGTGAGCATTAGAAGATCTGACATTGGTGGTTGAAGGGAAGGGAAATTTTCAAATATCTCTTAAGAGCCTGAGAAATCAAAGTGGGAGTGCACCCGCAGCCCTCTCAAGCCTGCCCTGCCTTTCAGTATGATCATGGCAAAGCTTTGCTTGTTCAACCCCTCTCCTGTGCCCATTCCCCTGACCTTTCCTCCCACCAATTCCATCAAATACAGCCAGCACTGCTTTGCTGATTGAAGGGTCTTGTTCATCAGAAGGCTACCGTTTCCAACAAAAAAACTCCTGATTGGTTGTGAAATTTTTGAATGCAGCTCTTGCTGCAAGGAAAGTTTCTAGAATCAAGTTCTTTTTGTCTTTTCTTCGTCTGCATTTTCAAGATGCCTTTCTTGTTATGTAATTGTACAGCACATGTAATATTACACAAAATTTGTCTTCTACCTACCGTGAGGCAGACAGGGTAGCCATTAGTGTTGCCCTGGCACCCATTACAGTACAAGTCAACTCACCTTGATTTGTCGTTCATACCATGTACTGCTCGGTAAAGACGAGATAGAATTTCTTCAGGACCACGGAGCAGGCTTACATAAATAGAAGTTAAAATATTAAGACATATACAATAAATTTGTTGTAGGGTTGTCCCCTCTGCTTCGCTAAACACGAAAATGGTTTCAACTAAACATGAAGATGATATTACATAGAGGGAAGAGCAGATCCTTGATCACGACATCCTTGTCTCCTTCACCAGCATCAGTAAAGCTGCCAATGCGGCTGTAATTTGTTGTGGGAGCTTGCAGTGGGCAAATGAACACTATTGACAACATCACCCAGTGACATAATTAAAGAGCGCTCTAAAGCACTGCAAAATATCTTAATGAAAGGCATTATATAAATACAGATTTGCTTTCCTTCTACAAATCTTAAAAAAAAACCAAAGCTGTGAATATATAATTTTGGTGTATATCTTTAGCCAGTGCCTTGCATAACAATTGCTCCTCCACATGCAGGAGTCTCCAGGAACATAAAACCAGGTCCTCTTTGCCAAATTTATTTTCTGAGAAGATAATTTAGCATTTGAAAAGTAGTAGTAGGGAATATGCAAATAATTATCCAACGTTCTTTGTCGGAGAAATCCTAAATGATTTTCTATCTAATATTGGGATACATTTCATAGTGCTTTTTGGTCTTTAATATAAAATGCAGAAACATCAATGGAATTGATATTTTCTTGAATATATTCTGTGTAATAACAAATGACCTTGAATGTTAGCAATCAAAATAAATGTCGAAATCATTTAGCCTGTCCAGCTTTTGATTCAAAATAAACACCAGTTTTCCAGAATGATTCAAATGTAATTTTTTCATTTGCGTCCTGTAGGATTCAGCGTGTGAGCGATGACACGTACTCTCTCGCATTAGCCCACTTCACTATACCTACTGTCACTGCAGCAAGTATCGTTTTTCTCGAGTTACTCGGTGTAAGCAGCTTTAAACTCCGGACTGATCTTAAAGTGGCAAATGTGATTTTGAAGCAATGGTGCGCAAAGACTGAAGAATCTCAACACAGCTCATTACAACATTCTTTAGGTGATTATGATGTTCTCCTTTGACATGCAAGGTTCTGTTGTGAACTGAAAATGACCAGTTAGTGCAAGTACTGATTTTTTAAAAACTTTGTCTTAATTGAAGATGATGTCTACATCTCCCACTGCTAAGGAAAGGTATACTGAATGACCCATCACACCCCAGACACCCACTCTTTTCCCATCGGGATAAGGTTTGCGTGTGAAAGCGTGCACTAGTAGGCTAAAAGACAGCTTCTTCCCCACAATCCTCAGCTCCCTAAAGAACCATTCTCTTTAAAACTCCTTCCTTTCACTTTAAACCTGTGCCCTCTTGTTTTTAATTGCCTTACCAAGGAAAAGGATTCTGACAATCTACCTATCTATGGCTCTCATTATCTTGTATATGTCTTCATTCCAGGGAAAATAAAGCCAGTCTCTCCCTTCAAACTAAAGTCTCTCAATCCAGGCAATGTCCAGGTGAATCTCTTTTGCACTCTCTTCAGTGCCACCACATCCTTTATGAGGCATAGCGCCCAGAATTACACACAAGACTGCAGTATGTCCGTACCAATAATTTTAAAAAATTGCTACATGACGTTCGAACTTTTATATTCTATGTCATGAGCTAAGAAGACAAGCCTGTTGCAATCCTTGTTCACCACCCAATCTCTTTCAGGGGACAGTGGATGAATCCTAAGGTCCGTACCAATAATTTAAAAAAAATTGCTACATGACGTTCAAACTTTTATATTCTATGTCATGAGCTAAGAAGACAAGCCTGTTGCAATCCTTGTTCACCACCCAATCTCTTTCAGGGGACAGTGGATGAATCCTAAGGTCCGTACCAATAATTTAAAAAAAATTGCTACATGACGTTCGAACTTTTATATTCTATGTCATGAGCTAAGAAGACAAGCCTGTTGCAATCCTTGTTCACCACCCAATCTCTTTCAGGGGACAGTGGATGAATCCTAGAGCTAGATGAACAACCTTTAGAAATACTGTACTTTTCAGTGTTGTTAATCCGCTAGGAGCAATTAGCACAGAGTTCTGCAAACAGCATGTCCCTGATTTTATATTACATAGGTTCTAGGCTGAAACAGTGATGTTCTCCATGTGGTAGGCAGAACTGTGCAGAAGATGAGACAATAAGTTGAAGTGGAACTATCCTGCCCACGTCAGCAGATGCGGTGAAAATTGCACCAGGGCATTATTGGGGGTCTCCAGTAAAACGTCACCAGACGTAATGCCAGTTTAATGGATTCATCCTCAGATTTTCCTTTGAACGTTAAATGCAGGAGACCACCATTGTTTCTCCATCTGCGTTCATTAATAACCTAGCATTCAGTGCCAACCCTGTAGAGGTCACTCTCATTTTGTGCTGTTTGTTTTATGAATCCACTGATAGGGAGCCAGTTCCAATGCTCATTGTTACCTGCATCAATATCACATTTCAACCTGGTTCAGACATTCGCTCTGATGTTTCTTTCTGTTTCCTCAGCTGAAGAACTTCAGAACTTGGTTGAAGGATATAGGTCATCAGCAGAAGGATTACTCACCCACTTGGAGAATGCCACCTGGGAGAACATAGAGAGAAAAAATATAAAGAGGTATCAGAAATGTCCAACCGTAACCAGCCTCTCTCTGCCTGTTACCGTGTGGTTTCGTCACATTAGAAATAAAATTGAACTTGCTTTCTTGCAGAGCATCTTTTGAAGCTGGTCAGGAGTGGTCACTGATGGCCCAGTTCTGCAGGCTTCATGGCCTCACCCTCAGCGTTGCCTACCTCCAGGCATGTGCCCAAGAGGACGAGTGGCTGCAATTTGTGGTCTTCTCTCAACTTCATAACTACCAACCAGAAGAGGTAAAACATTTGAAACATCAGGTTGCATTTTATTCCCCTCTTGCTTCTGCAGTCATAGCATCTGATTTTGGGCAATGTGGTATCATGTTTCGGCTACTGCTATAATGATTTTGGAGTTAAATTTGATTTGCTAATAATCGATGTGAATGCCTTTGTACCTTTCCTTCCTCCTCTTCACTGGTTGGAACAGTCTATTTGAGAAGTCTCCCTCTCTTTTTCTGAATCAACAAGCCAGATTTAGCCACTGGATTGTAGAGCATGGGGATAGGCCATTCCGCCCACCTCATCCATGCCAGTCATTTTCACCCTTTCTTATTCATCCGGTCTCCCAGCACTTAATCCATTGCCTACGCAATTCTTGAGCTCAACAAATCACTTCTTTCATGCGGTCATTGTCCCAGGCAGTGCATTGCAGGTACTTTCTCTCGGTGAAGATGGTCCCCCTCTGATCTCCTCCATATCTGTTCCCCCCCCCCCCCAAAAAAAAACATTTACACTCTGCTTTTACCGCTACCTGGTGGAAAGGTTCCTGCAGAATACCTCAATTTTGTTGCATTTTAACCTTCTCTGCTGTGGGGAAAAAGAAACCCAGTCTCCTCATAAGTGAACTGCTCCATCCCGAGGAACGTCCTCTGCACTCACTACAGAGCTGGAATCGTATTTCTCCCGCTGAGGTCTGACCAAGGTTTTATAACGTTGGAGCATAACCTCCCTACTTTTGAGCCACTTTTGTTCTAATTTTAGAGATACAGCATGACAGCATCCCTCAAGCCCGTGTTACCCAAATATACCTATTAACCTATAAACCCCATACATTTTGGAGTGTGGGAGGAAACTGGAGCACCCGAAGGAAATCCACGCAGACAAGGGGTGAACATACGAACTCCTTTCAGATGGCACCAAATTCGATTCCAGGTCACTGGCGCTGTAATAGTGTCGCGCTAACTGTGGTGCCTTATCTGGAGCCCAACCAGCTCAACCTAGCATTGTGGTCAGGGATTGGGCAGCAGTGGTTCGTGCCAGCCACAGAATAAAACTTCCTCCCTGATTCAGAAATATTTTGTTTCCATTTTCCATTCCTGTTAATTTCGAGTTATTTTTCAACAAATGTGGCTCTTGAAGCGTGAGTTATGCTCGAAATAGGATGGATTCTTGACGGTGAAAATATCTTTTTGCCCAGAGGACGAGGAGGTTTTTCATCAGTTTGAGCAAAAAATTTAAAACCAAGACACAAATGACCCATGTCCAATATCCTGTTCCCTGGAGTTTCTTGTTTTTTTACTGAATTGTTTTTGCTTCTTTGCTGTATTATTCATCACAGGCATCTGTCAGTGGACAATATATTGCTGCCATGCGGAGTTAAATCCTTGGATATTTTCTCCAAACATGACTGACTGGTTGACAGCAGTGATCCCACTGGGAGCTATCTGTCTATAAATCCAGACTGTGGTTAGCACGAGCTTCTGACCTCTGGAAATTGATTATATTCACTGTGCATTTTGAGGAGTTTTAGGACAATAAAGAGATGATCTCATTGAAGCATATGTTTTTAAGAGATGACCAGAGAGACTGTTTCCTATGACTTCAAAGTGTAGAACCCTGGTGGGAGGAAATTCCTTGCTTGTGGATTGGAAATATTTGGAGTTTTCTGTATGTCCAAACCCTGAGCATACTCAGTTACCGTATTTACGAATAAAATCAGTAGATTTTTGAGGAAATCATGGGTGATGGGAAACCAGCTGTAAAGTAGAGAAGGAAAAGAATCCATCATAACTCATTTAAATGGTGAAGTGAGGCAAAGGGCTGTCTGATCAGGTGAGAGGAGAGTTTATGGTCATTGCATATGTACAAACAGGTACAGATGCACCAATGTTCAAACTTGCTGCAGCCAAATAAGTAGCTAAGTTGCACCAAAAGGAGTAAGATACATTAAATTACCACAATGTGCCAAGACTGAAAAAGAGACAATATATAGATAAATATTCACAGTTGTTTTTAGAGCAAGAAAAATATTCCTGTTCCTGTTATGTTCCTCTGCATTTTCTGAAGATAATAAGGCAAATCTTCTATTGCCCCATAATCAATGGCTCCACTGCCACTGAGAGAAATGTGACTGGCTGCAGACACTTGATTGTAGTAAAAACGCCGAAATACTGGAGGAATTCAGCTGGTCTTTTCAGCATCTAAAGAAGACAAAGATGTATTGTCGATATTTCGGACCTGAGCCCTTGCTCGAGGAAAAATCAGGAAACGCAGCATCAGGGTATATCAGAAAGTCTCAGAATTCAAACAATGGGGAAGGAATCCAGACCAACAAAAGGTGTTACCTGGATGTGATCAGGGACTAGGTAGAGTTTATCATGTCTGTGCGAAAGGAGGCAGGGAATGGAGAGACATTGGTGGGGAAACTGCCACTGAAGTTGTTTCAGTCTGAAATCCTGCCTTCACGCGACAAAAATAAACTATTGTTTAAAATAGAGAGGGAAGGGAGTGGAGTCTTTTATTTGACTGAATTATAATTGACTGAAATACTGTTTAAAAAAAATAATGTTCAGATTTGTCAGGGTCCAGTTACTCCATGGTCCTCACCATTTTCACAAAAGATATTAAAGTGGTTTTAATGCCTTGTTAGACAAGCACTCCGAGTCATTGTTTCTTTGCTTTGTACTTTAACAGCGACCTTGCCCTTATGCTTTGATCTGGTCCTTTTCAATAGGTGAAGGCACTGCTAAAGGACTTCAGTCCCATTCTTCGTGATCACCTGACCCTCGCCTTTGAGAATTTGCCATTTGTTTCACAACAAAAGCCAACAGGTTGTACGGTGATGAAGAAAGAATTGAGCAAAGAGAGCAAATCCCCGAAAGATCTCTTTGAAGTTCTTTACAGGTGCCAAGAGAGCCCAAATCCTTGGCGTCACCTTTTGACCGAGGCAGTGCGACAGAATGCACCGGTGTTGGCTGTCCTGGCTGCATGCTTTCAGGTGGGTGCCCCTTACACTAAATATGAGTGTAGTAAATAGGGCTTGTGAAAAATGGCCATTATAAGGCTCTTCCTTTTGCATGGTTAGATTGTGGAAACTGTCACCAGCTGCAGAAGTGGAGGGAAACAGCATGGACGTTTAATAGGTGCATAAGGAAGAAGATGGAGAATATGCTGACAGAGTTGAATGATCGAAAAGAAATGCAGTAAAACTCCTATTATCCTGAATTCAAGCAACCAGCAGCCTCAAGCAACCTGCAAAAAAAATCGCCGAAAATAAGAGGAGTTTAAAATTGACGCTCCTCACCGATAGTTTGCCAATCACACAACATGCACCCTCTCCACCTGATTCCCCAATGATCACAGGCTTGTATACCTCTGGCTTTCCCTTCCTGAAGTCAACAATCCTTAGTCTTGGTGACATTGAGTGCGAGGTTGTTGTTGATGCACCATCCAGCCAAGTTTTCAGTCTCCATCCTGTACGCTGACTCTTCCCCTTCCTTTATACAACCCGCTACTGTGATATTCCTGGCAAATTTGTAGATGGTGTTATTGTCGTACTGAGCCACACAGTTGTAAGTGTGCGACAGCATGAGCCTCTTCCATAACTCTGCAGTATCTTGTGATTTGTGCAGGGCAGTACACAACATGCAGAGCAGTGATGAAGCCCAATAGAATAGTTTCAGTGGTGTGTGTGAAACTAGAGGGTTACAGGGTCATAAAGGACCCTGGTCACAATCTCCTCTCAATGTACAAAAGCTTAAGGTCCAGCACTTCCAGGTTCAGGAACATTTTTTTATTGAACAGCTATCAGCTCTTGAACCTCCCTTTACTTCCCTCACCCTAACCATAAACTGGTCTGGGACGACCAAAAGATCTGGCTGCACTACTGATACATCACTTGGGGTTTTTTTGCACCAAAGGCAACTGTAAATCTTATCTATCCTTTTATATTTATTAACTTTTCTTTCTTGGTATACAATGTGACATTTACTTTTTTTTAAACCATTGTAGTTTGAGTATATTATCAACCTGTTTGCTCTCAGCAAGTAAGAACTTGTGTGTATGACAATAAACTCCGATTGTCATTACCATAGACGTTGTTAAGGGATGCAGGTGACATGCATAGAAGGATGCATTTGCCTTCGCTTGCTCAAGCATTTATTCAGTAGTTTGTGATGACTGGTTGTAGCTATGTCTTGTCAGCTCATTGAATGGAGAGTATAAGCAGAATGGGTACTAAACTTCATTTTCACCAAAAAGTCACACCTTTCTTGCTGAATTCTAATATTTTCGTTTCTAAAACCATGAACCAAAAATATATTGAAGAAAAGGAAATACTTGCAGTTATAGAGCTCGTTTTTGGATTTCAGGAAGTATTTTACCAACTCTAGCGCCTTTTGAAGTGTTATCACTTTTATAGAAAACATGACAGCTAATTATGATCAGAGCAAGCTCTCAGATCACCCAGTGTGTTACAATGACCGGTATTGGCTGGTGCATTAATGAGGCCACAAAATGGTGGATATGGATCTTTTTAAAGCATATCTGAGAGAGGAGGTGACCGTGGTTTAAAGTGATGTGTTTCTTGCTGATTGATTTACACAATACTCCCTCAGTCATTGCGTCATATTGCAGAATCACCCTTAGATTTACAGCGGGTTTTACCATTAGAAAAAAAAAACAAATAACCAATTACTCACTTATCCTCATCAAATTGCTCTTGTTTAAAAATTTTTGTTCATCGCATCACAAGGATTGTGTGTAATTATATTGTATCTGATAATCAAGGCCAGACATTGTTGTTTTAATCTTGCAAACAGGAGAGTTGCAACATGGTAGAGCACTATTTAAATACATATTTTTCAGAATATGTAATGCAATGGAAACTTCACTCTCCAGGATTCCCTAAGAAAGCATTTTGTTGCAATAAGAATCAGAGTTAATCTGGCAATGCAGAGGAGTATGGTGACCCTGTAAGAGATCCCATTCAACAGAGGTTTCACTTCCCATACATTAGTGCAAAATAATCTGAATTGTTAAACTCTGAGGGGGTATAAAATTATGATCCTTAAATAATTTGACTTTCAATCGTCATTAATACTCAGTGTATAATATTTGTGCCTATCTGCATACACGTCTGTCTGCCTATGTGGGCATCTGTCTGCCTGTTCATGTGTGCGTGTGTGTGCATGTGTGTCTGTGCGCTTGCCCTTCTGTAATTGGTTGCGCATATTGCATCTGGAAGTATTCCTTCTGACGTAACAGAGAAATACTAACGATTGAATTACACCATACCCTTATATTCTTAGAGTAAGAAGGTCTGTGAGTGGGTGGGAAGGTTGAGAACCACTGCTCTGGACCCAATTGTCACTAAAATATTCTTAGAGTATGAAAGATGAACAGCTAAAAAAAAACATAATCAATTCCAATTAATTTCCAAAATTCCTCAAAACATTGAATACCAGAGTGCACTATCCTGTCCATTAGCCTGTTACCCTCACTTGCAAAATGTTGAAAATAATTGGTGCAAACCATTGAAAGCCTTTTTAAAATCTACCATTCCAGATTACTGTTCATCCTTTAGCTTTCCACCAGGAATCCAAATATCGGTCCCCAGTTCTCTGTCCAAGAGCTGTCTCACTGCCCTGTAAACTATCTTGGCGTCCTATTGTCGACATCAATGGCCTATTGAAGCCATACCCATTTTTACTCTCGTAAGTGTAACAATGAAGCCTTGTGTCCCAAGCCAATAGGGTACACAGCAGAAGCTGCAACTGTGTTGAATTTGCATTTTCAGAAGACTACTCTGGGATTTAAACCATTGTGAACTAAATTTAATGTATTTGTTTGAAGATTATATTCAAGGTATAATATTACGATGAACTTGGGCTACTTCCTCACAGATTTATTGAATCTCACTAGTCTGGAGAAACTCAACAATAAAGGGGATCCACATAATTCAATGACCTTGCCCTCAAATCAAATCCATGCACTAAACTACCTAAAATTGATCTGAACTGATCTTAACCAGAAATGAAATGTTATATTCATAAATCCTGATCATGTCAAGTCAAGTTTTCACTGGGCCACACACAATCAGTAATTAACAAATAAACATAGGTTCAAAGTTCAGATTTATTGGAGAGTACAAACATCACATACGACCCTGAGATTCTATTTTCTATGGGCCAGGCAGAATTCCCACTTATCGGTAATGTAAACTGTACTCAAGAAAAGATACGTATACAAAAGAGAAAAATATAAACAAGAAGGAAATGCTCCAAATAAACTGTGCAATACAGAAAAGAAAAGTAATAGGGGCAAACTAAGAGTCCTTAAATGAGTGAAACTGAGGCTGTGGTCATTGTGTCAATTATAGTTCATCTTTCCTGATGGGATTTGAGCTCATCAGTCTAGGTTTCCGCATAGAACGCATTCGTGGAACAAATGAGGGATTTGGGATCAGGTGACTCCAGTTACTTAGCACAGAAACAGGACTTTGGCCCATCTCATCCCTGCCATTCAAGGTGCCTTCCTGGGCTAGTCCCATTTGCCTGTGATTGGCCCATACCCACTAAACCAGTGGTTTTCAAACTGCCCCCCTAAACTCTCATTCCTCCTTGAGTAATCCCTATGTCACAAGTGCTCTGTGATTAGTAAGGGGTCTGTGAGTGGGTGGGAAGGTTGAGAACCACTGCTCTGGACCCAATTGTCACGAAAATATTTTGCTTGAGAAAAATTGTCATTGGCCCATTTCCTTTGGAGTTATGAAACCGCGCACATAATGAGTCAATGAGGTACGATTAAAACAATGTATCACCTTAAGCAATCACTTACTAATCACAGAGCACCTATGGCGTAGAGATTGCTTAAGGTGGAATGTGATTTTAGAGGGGGCAATTTGAAAACCACTGCTCTATCCTTGTAATTGTCTAAATATTTCAAACATTATAATAGTATGTTCCTCTGGCAGCTCGTTCCACCTACCCACCACCCATGTGGGAAAAGTTGGCTTTGGATCCCCTTTAAATTTCTCCCTCTCACCTTAAGCCTAAGCCTACTGGACCACTGTCCTGGGAAAAAGAATGGACTATCTTTGCCCCTCATCATTTAATAAGCCTCCATCAGGTGGCTCCTTCACTCCATGGCTTGGAAGGAGAAGAGGAAGGAAAAGTTAATGATTTCAGAGGTGACCATTTTATTCATCAACTCCATCTGTATTCCAGTGCTTACTCTCCCTCTCATTCACAGGAAACTGATATTCTTCAGTGTCTTTACGTTTGGGTGGTAATGTCCTCGGATGATGGCACCATCTCTGAAGTCACAAAACACATCGATGATTCGGTGGAGTACCATGAGTGGAATCTTCATGATCTGGCATTGATGTGGAAGGTACTCTTGGGAAGAAGGAAAAGTAAACATCTTGTCCGAGGATTTCAACTTTTTCAGAAGGTAGAATTGCCTTGTCTCTCCTCACCTGCATTAAGATACAGTGAAAAGCTTTGTTGTGCGTGTTGTCCAGGGAAGTCGAGTACAAAAGGTAAGTGCAAAATAAAGAGAAACTTTGGGCAGTATCACTTTACTAACAAGAGGTCTATTCGATTCTCTGATGGCAGCGGGGAGGTAACAGTCCTTGAATTTGTATTGAATCAGAATTTATTGCCATCAACACCTGTTATTTTGTGGCAGTATTATAGGTGTAAAAACCCTAACCCTAATTAAATAAAGAAAATCGTCCAAGAGAAAAGTGAGGTAGTGTCTGTGGCTCATTGTCCATGACAGCAGAGATTAGAAGCTGTTTCAGTCCTGTTGGGTGCGTGTCTTCAGGCTCAAATACCTTCTTCCTGATGGTAGTAGTGAGAAGAGGATGTGTCCTGGGTGGTGAGGGTCCTTGAGGATAGAGGCTGCTTTCTTGAGACACTGTCTCTTGTAGATGTCCTTAATGGAGTGAAGACTGGAGCCCATGATGGAGCTGGCTGAGTTCACGACTCTGTCACCTCTTCCTGTCCTGTGCATTGGCACCTCCATACCAGGCAGTGTTGCAATCAGTCAGAATGCTCTCCACGGCTCACCTGTAGAAATGAAAATGTAAAATGATGGAAATATTCATCAGCTTAGACAGCATTTCTGGAAAAAGAAACCGGCTTAATGCTTCAAGTTGATGACATTTGATCGTGACTGGGGAAAGTAGAAATGTGCCAGAAAATCTGTCATTGTGACTGTTTAAGGAAGGAGGCAAATCCAATGTGATTCTGCTGCCTGCCCCCAACAATACTGAAACAAAACCTGGCGTTGGAGTTCTATCATGCAAGAAGAGTTGAAGACCCCAAGGCAGTATTTGAAGGGTTTCTTAACCAATACTCTTCCCTCGATCTTCTGGCCAAAATGAGGGTTCATTTGTTCATTGACCGTGCTGTTTACAGTGTGAGTTTGCAGACTGGCTGTAATATTATTCATAAGACAGCTAGTCCATACAATTCCCTCTGCTAATGTTGTACAGGAGTTTTGTAGGTTTTAAAAAAATACTTGATTGAAGCTGACACCCGAACTGTAAATCTCTGACATTAAAGATCTTGTTATGTTATCTTGTTTTTTTCTAAAGGACTGCCCCTGGGTCTGCATGTTGAAGATGTATGAACTGTGTACAGAACATAAAAATTACAAAGAAGCAAAGTTGAAAATTCAGGAATTCCAAAAATGTCTGCAGTCTGTGAGTCTTCACAATCTCTCCTCCTCTTGTGTTGGTTGATCCACCTTGCCTTGAAGCAATACAGAGCAGAGGATCTAAAGTCAGTGATTTCACATTGGTGTTCTGTTATGTGTAGAATGTAGGCGCTGAAAAACTACAGTAAGTGTCTAGGAGAGTAGGAGTCAGAACCAGATAACCAACAGGATCTGTTGGATCAAAATAGCTATGGAGATTCTTAACTAGAAATTTGGGAGTGAAACATGAGCCATTACACATCCTATATTTAAGGCAGAGATTGATAGGTATCTGAATATTTCAGGCTATCAAAGGTTATAGGGAGAAGGCAGGGGAGTGGGGCTGAGTGGGAAAATAGATCAGCTCATGATGGAATGGCAGAGCAGACTCGATGGGCCAAATGGCCTACTTCTGCTCCTGTATCTTGTGGTCTAAAATTGCCTGAGCACGTCAGGGTATGCAAAATCTCCAGAGAATAGAGCTAAGAGCAGGGTGGTTTATTTAAATCAACCAAAGGATGCAGGGGGTAGGTGGGTAAGAATTTGCAAAACTGTGGAGGTGTGGTGATGAAGGATTCTGGCCTGAATTGTCGACCTTTCTTTCTCTCCTTTGCTGATTTCCTCCTGCGGATAGTGTTTAGTTTCAGATTCCAACATCTGCAGTCTCTTGTGTGTTGTCTCTACTTGAAACTTGAGGCAGGAGTGCTCTGAGAGCTAAATTTGCATAAAGCCTTTTGTACGAAAACTGGGACTGGAATTTATTGGACTTTGGCTCATTGTGCAGTTCTACAGCTCAGTTTTGATCGATTCCCTTTGACTCCAAAGCATATGTTATTGCACTGCAACTGAATGAGCTGTTTGATCAGAATAAATAACTTCCGAGCTGGTGCACACTTAACATCCCAAAAAAATACAATTCTCAGTGGGAAGTGACATAATTGTTGCAAATCAAACACCTTCACCAGAAATTCCTAACAAACAATCCTAACTATTTGATATAAATGAGATAGTACACCGTAGACCAGTAGTTCTATTAAAAAAAAATTCACTCATGGAATGTCGGCTTTGTTAGCAACACGAACGTTCGGAGCGCTTGAAACCTCTGTAACAGAATAGTTCGCTGGGTCACTTCAGCAGACATCATGGGCGCTGAGGAGTGGAAATTTCCTTTAGAGTCTAGAACATTACAGCACAGAAAACAAACCCTTTGGCCCATCTAGTCTGAGCCAAGCTATTATTCTGCCTTTTCCCACTGACCTGCAGCCAGTCCATAGCCCTCCATAACAAAGAGGATAAGTAAACCAGGTTGGTTTTGGTGACCATTCAATAGTTGCATGGTCACCTTTCATTTATGCTAGCTTTTTATTTAATTAACTGAATATTAATTTCTTGTTGGCTTTTCTGAGAGATTATTAGATCAGCAATTCTCTGCTCAAAGTCCCTGTGAAGCAGTCGTCATTTTTTTCTGTACTTCTACCGACAAGATAAAAAACATTTTATGATTTCAATCCGTGCCCCCGTTAAATGTGCTGTGATGCCCCTCCCCCCCCCCCAACTCCGTTGAGAATGGCTGTTTTGGATTTCTAGTTTGTTAATTTAACTCCAATCTCCAAGCTTCATATGCCAAAATTTGATTGGGTTTCAGATTTTCTTTCTAAAGTACTGCGTTCAAGGCAATCGGATTAAGGAAAGCACACTTTTAAATTCAGAGACCGGTTGTGCACATTTCAAGGCAGTTGTAGGTCTTGCATCCCAAATGCACATTTGATTTTTTCCACTTCTGACATGCTTGAAGATTAGCTTACCCATGTGAGCTCATTATCATCAGATCTTAAATCTGTCTTATGGTCAACATTTTAAAACTGTAATGACGTTTGGCAGTCAGAAACAAAAATGAATTTTCCCAAGGATTGTAATTACTGATGTAATGAAACCAGTCATTAAATTTAGAACTTTTCCAATAAGTTGCAATGCAATAAATTCATTTGTACTATAATTGTCTTAAAATGATGTTGAATCTCTCTCTGCTTTTTTAATCCTTTGAACATTGGCCCCATGGACCTGAATGTTTGAGATGTTCTGATTTTATTGTAGTTTCTATTGCTGAAGTCAGGTGAAGTTACTCTCAGGAAGTTCATATTGGTGAAAGATTGAAAGTAAAATGCTGGAATTCTGAAATAAGCACAAAGAAATCCAGGGAGCATTCAATGGGACAGGCGTGGAGAGAGAAACAGTTAATGTTTCAGAACAAAGATCTTTGATTTGTTGGGAAAGTGAGAAAAGTTTTAGTTTGCAGTAAGACTGGGGAAGGAGTGGATATTTATCTCTGGTTTGCATCTCCCCCTGGTTTCATTGGGAATGATGGAGATCGAAGAGCAGATGAGGGAGTTGTGATGGGAATGGTCCCTTTGGAAGGCTGGGTGGGAAAGGAGTGGAAAGTGCCTGGAGTGGCACTTAAATCTCATTTAAGGTGGCAGCCAGTGTGAAGGGCGACCGTCGAATGTGGAGGCTGTTGGGCAGAAGTTCAGACCTTGCCTCTGGTGTGGGCAGCAGGAGATGGGATGAGAGTGGTGTTGTGGCAAATAGATGACAGTCTTTGTTGAAGGTTAGTCAGCTGTGGGAGAAGTCACCTCAGATGTCTGTGTGACTCTCAGTTAAAAAAAACTAAAGGGGAAATTCTTAGCAAGCTATATTTAACCATTGTATTTTAGTATGTTTAAATATCAAAGCAGTGTCATTGAATTACTGCTGAATTACTAATAGTTTGGAAAATATCTCTCTCACTTGTTTGGTCACTTTCTCTTTTGCTTGGTCTCTCGCTCTCTCTCGAATTGGAAGCAAAGAAGCAATTGTTCATGATAAACACTTCATAAATTGCTCTAAATATGTTTCCACGTCTTAAAACCTCCAAAGAGGTCCATTAAATATCAACTTTCTCATTCTTCACTCTGCAGCCCATTCTGGGACTGTCATGAGGTTTCAGCGGGAGTGGAACTGATGGATATTGTGTTATTACCATTTAAGCTCGAATACGTCTTTGAGAGGACAGCTAACATTTGAAAGTTTGATCCAGTAGGGATCCAATTAATGTCACCATAATCATGCATACATTTGTCGTTTTCTTTGTTTTATAACATTTCCCATTGGCTATTGGTGTTATTAACACTACACCGTAGTTGGTGAGCAGGCCAGCAGTAATTACATTGAACTGCTCAGGACTATAAGTTGCTGTTTCAGAAACGTGATCAAGAATTCTGAAGCTGGGAAATCCCTTCAAGACGAGTGTGGCTTCTCTTTTAAACTGGTGGCTTCAGACATAAGGACTGAGCAATGTTTTTTTTAAAACCTGAACAGATGCTTGACATGGCTGAATTCCAGATCCTCCTCAACACCCCAGCGTCATGCCCATCTGCAATGACATGGTCCTCATTCTTGGCGTCTCTCCAGAATAAACTAAGAGAGCAGCAGAAAAATGGTTGGAGGAGCTGGATTTAATTATTATATCCAATGAAACTCTACTGCCAGACCACTATCCTTATCAGTGCCGTGTCCTCATTTCAGAATTTCAGGTTATTTCATGGTCGTTCGGGCAGTTAAGATCCTCAACTATGTGAATAAACTGCAGAGAGATGGGGAAGGGGCAGTTTAGTGGTCGAATTACTACACAATTCTGTCGTGTCCACTGGCAGTCTTGCCTCGTGTTTAACTCCCTTCCTGAGAGTGAGCTATGCAATCTGACTGGGTACATGTTGGTTTTTGATAGCGTACCTCCATTGACAGTGCATCCCATTCAGTGATTTGGCCACATTAAGGCATGGATAGGAGGGTCTATAAGGGGTGATAGCCTCCGTGAGAAGTGCAGAGGATGAGGCAGGTACTGAGCTTTACCAATGAATGTGCGCTTGGTATGTTTTTAGACTAATTTTGTCACAAAACTGTGAAGTGACTTACAAATATCCTTTCAGAAAAAGTCTGTTAATATTCTGCGGCCAAGTTACATTGTGGATTGTTGTCTGAAGATAATGGATGTTATAAGCACAGTTCTGGCAGACAATGAGATTGAATCTCATATTTATTCACAATGTGTAATCTTTTTGTACTTAGAGAAGGCAGCCATTTGACACCAGATCCATCCTATTTTCCAGGGAAGCCATTAGGCCAATGGCCTTTCTGCTTAACTCCCTGAATCCCTGCACCTTATAACATCTGTTCAGCAGTTCCCCATTCATTCTTTCTGCTGCGAGTTTCTTCTGAAGGGTGATTTACAGTGACGTACCAGCATGACTGTGGGATGTAGAAAGAAATTTGAGCACCCACAGGGTTTTTGAAACTCCACCTAGACAATGGCCAAAGTCAGGATCAAATCCAGATCCTTGGAACTGAGGCAGCAACACTATGACCTGCTCTGTACTGCTCTGTCAGGGCACACCAGGTATGTGGAATGACGACACTGATCTCATTGCCCGCATATACTTTCCATAATCTGACTCTGGTCTAGAAATTGGTCCGTGCTTATAAAATTCTGTTGTGTTTAGGCATTCATGATAGTCCTTTCCCTCCAAAAGTCTGTCGTTTAATAAAAGTCGCAACTACGTCAGAATGTTGCAGGGAATGTCACGATTCTTATTGTTCTCAATCTTCTTTGCCACAGCTGAAGTTTGCCGATTCAGCAGACGCTACAATTCCAGTGGAGTGGATGGAGTCACAGGCCAGTCTGCTTCTCAAGCTGATGATGCAGCAGTGTCCCACGCAATACGAACTCGGAAAGCTTTTGCAGTTACTGGCAGACGTGGGCTACACCTTTGAACCAAGTGGTAAAGATTTTTGTAAATACGCTCGAAGTCCGAAAATCCGGACTGTTCGGGGATTGGGTCGGTCCGGAGTTATGGATTTTCCAGATTCTTGGGCAGTACTTTTAAAATTCAAATTTAAGGAAAAATAAAGCTGCATGGCCTGTGGATGGAACAATTGCAGCAGTAACTGCATCTGCTGCACTCAACCTGACACTTGTTTTCTTTAAATACTTTTGTCTATTAACCTTGAATATGACTTTGAAATTTCTTTGTGATAAGATTATTCTGCCCCATGACGTCTTGAAGTTTGTCCTTTAATTTCAACGTGTTCTTCTTTCTCTCCACACTGCAGTTTATCTACTTTAGGATCCATTATTATTGATTTAATTAATTTTTAATTCAGACATACAGCATGTTAACAGACCCTTTCAGCCCATGAGTCCGTGCCCCCCAATGACATCCAATTGACCTTCAGGCCTGGTACGTTTCGAACAGTGGGAGGAAACTGGAGCCCCCGGGGCAATACCATGCAGACACAGGGAGAACAGACAGCGTGGGATTTGAACCCCGCTCCCGATCGCTGGCAATAAAACAGTGTTGCCCAACCACGACGCTAATGCAGTGCAGTGCGTTTGTAACATATGGTTGCCGTTGTGCATCTGTGGCACTCGCACAAAAGCCCGGATAATTTTAAAAGTTTGAGAGTTTTCTAATGGGTGGTCCGGATTTCTGGCATCCAGATTGTTGAGCGTTTACTGAAAAGGTGTTGTGCTGACGGGGAGCTTTTCCCAACCTTGGGGTGCCTTCACAATGACTAAACGGTCTATCGTGGGGCATTCTAAACATTTGGAATGTTCTGAGTGGAATTCTTCCTTGCATTACACTTGGTAATGGTACTGGTTCAGTGCCCGACTGGCTGCAGATGGTCAAAGCTTTTAGCCTCTGCAGCAGGATGGCCTCTCAGCGTTTTCCCAGTTAAACAGTTCAAACATTTAGATTGTCTCATTCTGAGGCTTAGGCTAATTTTCTTTCTCCACAAGCTAGTTCTCTTAACTTTTATTTGATTCCCCATCAGGCAAGTGCATCTTCTGGTAAAGAGAACTAACAAAGGCACAGTAATTCAGATGTCATTTCATAATCCTCTTTGTAAATTGCATTGAAAAGTTCTTTATTTTCATCTGCAATTTCTTTGTAAAATAGGCTAAAATACCAGTGGCTTTCCTAATTGCTTGCTAAGCATGAATGTTTGCTTTCTGCGTCCTATATCCTGAAAAGCAGCTCACTTATTATTCAAACAGTGCCTGAGGCATTGAGGAACAATGTGACCCATAACGCTGGATACTATTATTCTTGACTTCCTGACACATGTCCTCCATTTACACACAGCACGCATGCAAGCTGCCTGTCAAAATGAAGAGTACTTTCTCTATAAAATCTCCTATAAAATGATAATCCTCTTGTGTTGGGGAGGAACAGAGCAACAGCCTTAACGAAAGGTTAGGGGCAAGACATAGCCATAAGGAAGAATTTGGGTGTCAATGAACAGACAGGTCAGCTGTATTTAATCCACCTCCTTTCAACCTTCCATTTAGGGTGGTGCAGTTAGTGCAAGCTCCACAGGCCGCTTGCTCACAGGCCCCCACTCACCCCACGCGTCATTCAATTTGCTCGGGGGGGGTCGTGCTCGTCGAACAAAGGCTCCGCGTGGAGCCTGATCACCAAGGCTCAACGCTTCCCTCAAACCAAGCGATTGATCGTCTGCTCCCCACGACGATGGGCCCGGCCCGTTGCCCTGGTGATCAGCTTATCTCTTGCGGGTCCTGGCGTGCCTGTCCATCAATTTGGCATTTGCACAGTGTGGGATGAAGCGGCCTGAGCCTTGGTGTGCGACGGACGTGTTACTGCTGCTGCTGCTCGAGTGTGAGGAGGCTTCGGCGTCTCCCCTAGGCAAGGCTGGGGGTTTTCATTGAGATGAGTAAAGGCATGCACACACGTTATCGACAAGGGGCCTTGCAGGAGGAACCCATTTGCCAACTTACCAGGTAGCTGTAAATAAATTAAAACAAATTTTTCCTAAAATTTTTGGCACTAAAAATGGGTCTTATGTGCTAGTGGCAGTTTTGTCAAATGTGATAATTGGGCAACACTGGCTGGTGGGCAGAACGGGCCTGTGACTGCTGTATGTCTAAATTTTAAAATTTAAAAAAAAATTAAATTTCACCTGGGGACTGATTCACCTTTCAAATACCTTGTATATTATGAAAAATATCACAATGTATATGTTGTGTAAAGAGGAGACCTTTAATATCTCCCTTCATTTTCAACCCATTCTTCAGGCATTGGAGTTTCTAGGCTGCTTAGACTTTTACTCTCCTGTCTTGAGATGTGATTCAACAGTTAATTGTCATATAGTGAGAAGGGTTCTTCTGCAACAGTCCAACAGGCTTTCTCTAACATTTGTTTCACATCCTATTCTTGTTTAGGTGTATGAAGAGCACAATTTGGATTAGAATGAAAAGTATTCCCAAGCAAAAGTAGTGTGACAGCATGAAATTCATTAAGGAGCCTGATGGCTTTGGGGAAGGAACTGCCTTCAAGCCTGTGGATGTGTGATTTTATGCTCTTCAGCCGTCTCTCTGATGAGAGGAGGGAGAAGAGAGTGTGTCTGGGGTGTATTGGCAGTTGAAGATGTTGACAGAGTCCATGGGGGGAAGAGAGGTTTGCGTGATATTTTGAGCCACATTTACCACCTTCTGTGGTGTTTTTTAAAAGATCTTGAGCAGAGCAGCTCCCACCCGACACATGCATCAGCAAGTCTGCTACCGATTGTTTGCCTGTGGGAGTTGTTGAGGGATAAGGGGGCGTGCTGAACTTGCTTTTGTTTCCTGAGAAAGTAGAGACATTGGTGTGCTTACTTCATAGGCTTCGCCAAGTGTGGTAGAGATTGAATAACAGTCATCTTCTTGCGGATGACAGGTTAGAAGGATATGCCAAGGTTGCTTTCCGTAGGAATGCGGATCAGCAGTTAATTTGTTATTGCCTGCCACTCTCTGTCTTGACCTTTAGGCTGTGTCATTAAGTAGATGCCTCAGCAGTTAGTTTGAGGACAACCTCATTGCTGCTAAGTAATTAAAATCTGGTATCAAATGCAGCCTAATGAAATCACCCCTCTGCTCTCAGATCAGTTTACATCTGAAGGGGCAGGATGGCATATGGTTTGTGTTAGTTGCAAAGGCTTTGATTCCTGAACAGGGAAATTAATTTAATACAGGATCATCCAGAGTAAAATCATATGGAAACAATTTTCTTCTTGTCATGAATCATTCAGGAAGGTGATCGCTGACTCTAACCCCTCTGTTGAACAAGTAGGATATCACACCAGAACCTTTGGGAGCGGCAAGGTTAGTGTAGCGGTTACAGTGCCAACAACCTGGGTTCGAATCCAGCGCTGTCTAAGGAGTTTGTACATTCTCCCCATGACTGCATGTGCTCCGGTTTCCTCCAACTGTTGAAAAATGAACGTGGGTTGAAAGTTAATTTGAGTATTTGGGGCAGCACAGGTTCATGGGCCGGAATGGTCTGTAACCACATTGTAAGTCTAAAATAAATGTAACTAAAAGTGAAAAAGTCTGCAGACCTAGATTCTGCCAAATAGCCACTTGTAGTGGCGGATTCATCCTTCCTTCAGTTTCTTGGTAGGGAAAATGTTGGCATTTAGAGTTGTTAAGAAATTTCACATCCTATTCTTGGAATAAGTAACTTGAACCAAATAAAACTCCACTGAATATACTCTGTGGATCAATAGTATTGGAATTGGCAGTATTTGGAATTCAGATGACATTCTACATGAGTACTCATGACCAGCACCTCTGATACTGCTCCTTGGTGTTTATTATGGCTCATTACTTATTATTAATTGGGCTATTTCACCAATTAAACAGGAGAAATCAGTAACGCTGGCGAGGTGGATTGCCGACCTGTGTACACTCCCCGTGTAGCAGCTGCTGGTCAACTTGTAAGCGATTGTGGGTGCCCAGGTAGAAAATGACGGCAGCGCTTGCGTGCAATGGAACGCCAGAGCGGTTCCAGCAGAGTAGGAGATTATGGGTAAGGAAGGCCCAGCAGAGTGGGAGATTATGGGTAAGGAAGGCCCAGCAGAGTGGGAGATTATGGGTAAGGAAGGCCCAGCAGAGTGGGAGATTATGGGTAAGGATGGCCATTCCTCCTGCCCCAACTCCGCTCCCCAACAGCATTTTTCCCCGATCCGGCCCCAACAGCTTCCTCCCGCAGCCCCAACAGTCTTCACTCTCTTTTGCTTTTCTCATTCTCTGATTGCAAGGGGCGCTGGACAAATTTTTGCTGGTAGAGAACCTTTGTCTGCCTTACAGTAGACTAAAGGAAATTTTGTATAATTTCACATTTTCTGTTTGATTACCTTGAATCAAAGGCAGATGTAGCCGTGTCTTTGTTAAGAAAATCATTTTGATGTTAATTTGTATGATTTAAAAAAAAATGCCACTTTATAGCTGTGATGGAAGTTCTCCCTCTGGTGTTGAGTAGAGAGCAGAGACGCACCATTGCTCCGAAGCGTTCAGCCGCCAGGGCCTAATTCTTGTGGCTCTGTACAGGCATTAAACAGCCTGTCAGAGGAGCCATCGTGATTTTTAAACTAAAATCCTGCAACCACTGTCCTGTGCCCAAGATGGCGGCACCTGAGCTCCCCAGCAGTCATGAGGGATTGCAGATTCCAGGGGAACAGGGGACCAGAAACTGGGAGAGCACCCTGCATTAGGAGAGGAACTGTTAAAAAAATTTACTTCTATGATATATTTTTTATTATGTTGGAACTCCCAAACGAGGAGTTTATGTCCAGACAGAGGTGGAAAACAGATCTGAATATTGTAATTGATGAGCAAATGTGGGCAGGTTTATGTCGGGCTTGTATGAGCAATACTATTAATGTAAGATACAGATTTGTTCAATATAATTTTTTTTACATCAGTTATATCTTGCACCACAGAAATTGAATAGATTGAAATCAAATTTATTGGATCAATGCTTTAGGTGTGGTGAAGATGTAGGAACTTTCTTGCATTCAATTTGGTCTTTTCCTATTGTAAGGCCTTTTGGGGCAGATTTACGGAATTTTTTGGACCAAACTACAGGAATCATTTTTCCACAAAGTCCGGATTTATTTTTATTAGGAAACCGTGAATGGGCAAGGCCTAAATTGAAGCTATCAATATACCAATTGGAATTTGTAGTGGTGGTGAGGAAATGTATTGCAGTCACTTGGAAATCTGATATACCTTTGAGAACGCCATCATGTATGTAATTTTAATTTGTTTCTTTTGGAACCTGTATAATAATTTTGATTACTGCATGAATGGAAAAAATTTTAAATAAAATATTCCAAAAAAAACCCAGCCCGCATTTGGAAGGAGATGCAGAGATGGCCCTACGTAGCGGACCAGCGAGGGGCTCAGCTGCTGAGGGGCCCACATGGGCTGTGGGCTGTTGAGACTGGCTCATGGAAACCAGCATCGAGAGGGTGCCGAGGGCAAGGTCTCCCAAAGTGCTTCAGGTCCTGAGGCTTCCTGATCATGTCGGAGGCCTGGATCTGGAGCTTGGGTTGCCGATGAATCGGACAGGAGCCTGTGCCAGCTGCAGGGGCTGCGGGAACACGGGAGGTAAATCCATGAACACAGTGTCTCTTTCTCTTGTACTGTAAGGGGCATCGGGGAATGCTAACGATGAATCTATGTCTGCCCTATGGCAGGTAGAGGCAGTCTTGTGTAATATTACATGTTCTATACTATCACATGACAATGAAGGAATCTGGAATCTAAAAACCCTTCCACCAGTTGGTTGGGACAGTAGTTCGGGATTATGTTTGCTGACAGGGTAACGATAAATGCTGAAGAATCTTTGACCATTTTGCGTAGGTCGTACCAACCAAAAAAAAATCATAGATACCTCAATGGGAGTTTTATTCCACATAATTTTATTTCACGAGAATGGAACTTTGTTATGCAAGAGTAAATATTCCAATTGTATTTTAAAATGTTCTCATTTACATTGCAAGAAATTCACTGAAGCTCGTCTCTCCAAATCAGGTCCGGATTTCCAGAAAGTGAGCAGGCTTGCTCATCTCCTGCAGGAAACGTCAGTCTCCATTGATCGTTCACTTTTCGCTGACTACACTGTGGATTCCTTGCAATGTGTGTGTGGGAAGATTCTGAACCAATTGCAGAAGAAGGGACTCTTTGTTCTAGCTCGGCAGGTGGCAGAACTCGCTGAGCTGCCAGCAGACAGTTTGCTTGTTGACGAGGTAATGAGTGTCCATTCACAGATATTTGATCATGGTTCCAAGCTATAGGTTAGGTCATGTTGTCTATTTTTTTTTAATATCAGACCTCTGCACATTAAATTGAGGGGGAAGGGGCTTTGGGCATTGATGGAACAAAACCTGTTAAGTTTTCATTCTAATTGGAAAATTGCTTACATTGGAACTAAATGAAAAGAAATATTGACTGTTGTTACAAAAGTTACACATGGCTGACATTTTACGTGGAGCAAATTCTTAGCGAGCACCAATCTGATGCAGAGTGAAGGATATATATTGGTCTATGTGTCGAGGTGAGTTTTACGAGTTGTGTCCACCTGAGCGAGCCCTTGGGTTAGATTGGCCAGCGGGGAACAAACTCACTGCTGTACATTTCTGCAATACTCCTTTCCCTTGTGTCCAAAGTGAAATCTGGCGATTCCGAGGCATCGGTTGAATCACCCTCATTCACTATGAGCTTTAATGTGAGGCAAGAAAAGCAGTTCATTGAAGGTGACGTCACGTGAACCATTGTTAGAATTGGAAGCAAATCCCATGGGAATTGTGCCAGTTCATTTCCAAAGCAAGTCCAAAATGCTTCTGATGTGCACCATTGTAGAATCATCCAGCTCGGAAACAGGCCCTTCAGCCCATTGCCCTTGCTGTTTGACAAGCAGCCATTTTGACCAATCATGCACTCATTCTGTTTTGCACCCTCCACAGTCCCATCATCTCTGACAGTCTATACACACACACCCTCTCCCCCACTTAGGACAACAGTCGGAGCACAATGAACACAACCAACCAGCATGTCTTTGGGATGTGGAAACCAGGTCACCTGTGCAAACACAGGGAGAGCATGCAAACTCCATCTGGGGGCACCAGACGTCAGCTGGGAAGCTGGTTTGCTGGAGTTACGGGCCAGCAGCTCAACTGGCTGCACCATTGATGGAGCAGGAGCAGAGGTTCCTCGTCCACCTGTATCCGGGATAAATAGACATTCAGGCAATGTACTGGGGCTGGATGACTAGAGATCAGGGTATGTGGGGGAGGAAAAATGAACAGAGTGAATTCTGTCCTCGAGCTGGATACGTTAGTGGGCTGGCTTAATGATCTGGAGACACTTGAGGACTCATTACATCAGTTGGCATATTTACATGTAAATATAGACTGCAGAGGTAGTATCTAATTGTTCTGTGACACCACTGGATTGTCATAAAAAACCCCACGAGGTTCGTTTGGAGTCATGTCCTTCAGGACCGTAAGTTGCCATCTTTACCCAGTCTGGCCTGTGTACAATTCCAGACCTTTGGTATCTCCTGACAGAGCGTTGTCAAGAATTCGAAACCCTGTGGAACAGGTGCATAACCTTTTATCTGGAATTCCAAAAACTGGCACTTATTTCGGTAGATGACATTACACATAAGTAATGTTAATTTCCCGTAATAAATTCTCTGTTTTCAGAGGGAGACCCCAGTCCCCGTTGTCCCGGCACACAGCATTCAGTGGGAGAAATGCAGGCGCTGGCAGAGCATTTTCAGCTGCATGAGGGATTATGGCCATTGGTCCCGCATTGAGCCATTGCTGCGATTCGGTGCGGTGCTCTGTAAACTCCGGGCTCGCCAGCTCACCCTGCTGCTGTTAGATTGGGGAGGGGGAAGGATGACGCTGTGCTGCCAGGGTGTACCTGAGGGCCACCCGAGGAGATGGTGAAGCACCTGAAAGCACTGGCGCTCGGCACAACAGCTCAGATGGCTTGCTCCTCCTGCAGCTCTGGATCTCGTCTGGCCTTCTGCCCTGCTTGGCCACCAGCTCTGAATAGCTGATGCTGGCCGCCTTTTTGGTTGAGCTCCCGGGCCACCCCATCGCCTCCAACCTCCACCTACGGTGGTTGAGAGCCTCCTGTACGGCACACGTCGAAACCCCCCCCCATGCTCAGGCTAGCTGAGTGCAAAATAGAGGTGGGGTGTGGGGCGACAGACAGCGAAGGCTATGAGTGAGGCAATTGGTTAAAGGGACTAAAATCAAAATGATTCTGAAATCTCGTATGAGAAAGCAGAACACCTGTCCCATCTCCAGGGCAGTTACCTGAACTAAGTGAAGCACGAAATTGTATGTCGTAAAAACACAGGGTGAACTCGGCCAATCTCACAGCGTCCTTAGGAGATAAAGATATATTATTGCCATTTTGGGCCTGAGCCCTTCGTCAGGGTATGAGTTAAAAAAGAAATAGGTGAGATGGAGATTTAGAAAAGGAGGCCTGTCTCTTTTTTCATTCATACCTCTCAGGCCCAAAATGTCAGTAATATGTCTTTACCTTCTTTAGGCGCTGCGAGACCAGCTGAGTTCACCCAGCATTTCTGTGTTTAGTTACCTGAACTATCCACACTCCATGAATGAACATCAAAACAATCATTTCAGTATATTATTTGTGTCCATTTTTTTTTTTCTCTCACAGGTGTCTCAGGAATTACAAAATTTGAAGCAATGTGGTCAGTGGCAAAGGAAAGAGACAAGAATAAATTTTTGGAAAAAATGCCATAATTGTTTCAGAAGTAATTTGATCTCCAATATATTTGCCTCTGAGTTCTTTCTGTCCCAGGCCAGTGATAAGCCATCCACCGACTCAAGACCACCATCACCTTTCAAAGAGCAGCTTCTGGAGATCCAGGAAAACTGCCTGCTGCTGACCCTAGCGGGCCACTGGTTGTCGAGCAGCTCACCTCCACTCCTGGAACGGTTGGAGGAGGTGGAGAAGAGGATTTGGTTGTGTCACATCCGTCAGCAGACTTTGCTGATGTCCACAACCACGAGATTCGCTTGGCAGGTTTCGGTCTGTGGCGAACTTACCTTTGAAGATACCACCAAAGAGTTTCTGTTCTCAAACCTGCCTGCTCTAAACTCACCAAAGTACCTCAAGTTGGAAGGATTTCCAACCAAGGACGTGGCTTCCAACTGTAGACTAGGAACAGCAGAGAAAGAGGCTCTTCATATCTTGATTGGGAATTTATTAGACAAAGGCTGCATCCATGAAGCTAGTAGAGTCTCCAGATATTTTGAATTTTATAACCAAGATCTTTTACTTGTGCTCCTCTGCAGAGCTTTAGCCTCAGAAGAAGCTCAATCAAACGATTTCCACCCTTCTGTCAAAGTCATCTTGGCTGCAGACGATGCTTTGAATGGAGAGATGAGACCCCATCAAAAAAGGGAACCAAGCAGTAAGTCCCTTTATTGGCCATTGTTCCATTGTGATTTTGGTGGGTGGTACGTTGAGCATAGCAATTAGCCCAACACTGTTACAGTGCCAGCAGTCAGGGCTGGGGTTCGAATCCTGCGCTGTCTTTAAGGAGTTTGTACATTCTTCCCATGTCTGCATGGATTTCCTCCGGTGCTCTTATTTCCTCCCACTGTTCAAAAAGTGCCGGGGGTTGTAGGTTAATTGAGTGTCATTGGGGCGGCACGGGCTCGTGGGCCGAAAGGACCTGTTACCGTGCTGAGTGTATAAGTATATTTTTTTAATTAAAAAAAAAATGACAAGAATTTGAGGCAAATTGCTGCAGGAACCCAGTTTGTCAGGTAACGTGCGGAAAGAAAGGGGTGGGGGAGACCCTCCGTCAACAACCCGCTGCCTCCATTACATGCCACATGACCCTCTCTTCCTCCCACTCTATGAAAGGGCTCTGGTACTTAGTCCAAGGTCAGAGCTTTTCAACCAAAGCCCGGTGAGCTTTCGGACCCTATCCTCTCACGAAATACAGATTTTGTGTTCCAGAGCCAGACTGCTCTCGAAATGATCGAAAATCACGTTACCTGACAAACTGGGTTCCTGCAGCAATTTGCCTCAAATTCTTGTCATTTTTTTTTTAATTAAAAAAATATACTTATACACTCAGCACGGTAACAGGTCCTTTCGGCCCACGAGCCCGTGCCGCCCCAATTTCACTCTCATCGATAACAGAGCCAGGGAAGTGGTGGGTGCTCAGGGAGAGTCCAGTCAAAAATGTGGTTAATGTGTTCAAATATTGGGATTTTGGGGCCAATGGATGTCCGGCTCCATGTGGAAGCTCTGGAGAGGGTGCAGAGATTTACCAGGATGTTGCCTGGATTGGAAAATCAGTTTTATGAGGCCAGGTTAGCAGAGCTGGGACTTTTAGGAGTGTAGAATGATGCGAGGAGACTTAATAGAGATGTACAAGATTATGAGAGCAAAGTCTGCTGACAAATGTGCACAACCAAATCCTTTTCACCACCTCCTCCAACTGTTCCAGGAGTGGAGGTGAGCTGCTCGACATCCAGTGGCCCGCTAGGGTCAGCAGCAGGCAATTTTCCTGGCTCTCCAGGTGAGATCAGTGACTTTTTCCTAGAGCAGGAATAGGAACACCAGAGGACGTGTGTACAAAGTGAAGGGAGGAAAGATTAGGGGAGACATCAGGGTTGTTTTTTTTTATGCAGAAAGTTGTGGGTGCCTGGCACGTATTGCCGGGGCGGTGGTGGAGGCACGAAGGGCATTTAAGAGACTCTGAGAATGGCGCATCGAAGGAAGAAACATAGAGGGTTACAGGGTAGGGAGAGTTGAGTATTTTTTTAAGGAATATATGGGTCGGCACAACATCAAGGGCCGAAGGGCTTGTACTGTGCTTTAGTGGAAATGAAAGTGAAGGTGGTCCATTTGTGCCAATTAATGCCTTTTTGTGAATACTTCCACGTGGCTCTCGTCAAGCAAGAGTTCAAGGTTTTGACTTTTTTATTGTTTATTTCCTTCAATGTATCGATGGACAGTGGGTTGGACATGGTGTGCTTAACAGACTTCTTAAATGTAAACTTTATGGGGACAGTAACAACGGCAAGTGAACCATTGTCTTATTTTAGGATTTGTCCTAAATCCCTTCTCATGTTTATTCTTATTTTGAAATGCAGTTCAATCTCCTTAATGGTCTCCCCCACCCCTTTCTCACGATGGCGAGAGCAACTTGTCTAATTGGTAATGTCCTGTCATTGAACTATGAATAGTTATCACTGGGTGACTGGTTCCACAGATAGTCAATAACTGTGTAGACAAGAATACTGATTTGGAAGGACTCCTTAGGTGTAGTTATTCATACAGTATACAGGAAGTATTCACTTTATCTCCAGAAGCAGAGACGTAGATCTGATGTAGTTATGGAAGAATTGGAGAGAGTTGGGTGGCCATTTTTCCTGCTCAGAAAGGAGTGGAGGTTCTGTAGCCTGTGAGGACACTGGAGGCAGGACAATCGTGTAATGCTCTACTTCATTTGCTGCAACTCAGAAGAATTCTGTGCAAGACCTGGACTGCAGTGAGCCAAGGGCACACTTTGGCCACGTCGGACAAGAGTTTGTGGAATAGCCTGTTCTCAACAGTCAATAGCTGTGCCATCACAGAGCTCCCCACTATCAAAACAATGTTGCCATCAATCAGCTGCATAAATTCCACAGCTACAAGAGTAGGTCAAAAGTTGGGCATTTTGTAGAAGTTGCTCTCAAAACCTTTCTATCCTCTCTCAGTCTACTTGACAAGTTCAGGCACTCCAGAGGGTTTTTAAAATTTTTTTTATTTTTCACACTATGAACCATATTGACCAAAATACACATAAAAAATTTCCCTCTTGAATATACACATTTTCTCCCCTTTTCCCCCCCCTCCCTTCCCACTAAATATTCAACATAGACAATACATTAAACCCATTAAACAATGTCATCACACAATGAAAATAAACAAGAAAATTGTGTCATCTACTTTTACATACTGGGTCAGTTCATTTCGTCTTCTTTTCATTCTGTCATTTTAGGGGGTGGAGGTCCGCGGTAGGCCCTCTCTGTTGTGTTCCATGTACGGTTCCCAAATTTGTTCAAATAATGTGGCTTTATTTTTTTTAAATTATATGTTATTTTTTCCAATGGAATATATTTATTCATTTCTATGTACCATTGCTGTACTCTCAGGCTCTCTTCTGATTTCCAGGTTGACATTTTACATTTTTTTGCTACAGCTAAGGCTATCATAATAAATCTTTTTTGTGCTTCATCCAAATCGAGGCCAAATTCTTTACTTATATTACTTAGAAGAAAGATTTCTGGATTTTTTGGTATGTTATTTTTTGTGATTTTATTTAATACCTGATTTAGATCTTCCCAAAGCTTTTCCACTTTCTCACATGCCCAAATTGCATGTACTGTTGTTCCCGTTTCCTTCTTACAGCGAAAACATCTGTCTGATACTGTTGGGTCCCATTTATTTAACTTTTGGGGCGTGGTGTATAGCCTGTGTAACCAATTATATTGTATCATGCGTAACCTCGTGTTTATTGTATTTCTCATAGTTCCGGAGCATAGCTTTTCCCATGTTTCATTCTGGTAACCTCAGCCTGCTTCCCAATTTGTCCTTCAAGTAGGTTTTCAGTTGGTGGTATGCAAACATTGTACCGTGAGTTATACCATATTTGTACTTCATTTGTTCAAAAGATAATAATTTATTTCCCAAAAAACAATTTTCTATTCGTTTGCTCCCTTTTCTCTCCCATCCTCTAAAGGAAAGGTTATCTATTGTGAAAGGGATTAGTTGATTTTGCGCCAATATTAATTTTGGTAGTTGATAATTTGTTTTTTTCCTTTCTACATGAATCTTCTTCCAAATGTTGAGTAGATGGTGCAGTACTGGTGAATTCCTATGTTGCACCAGCTTTTCATCCCACTTGTATATGTTCAGGTATCTTCTCCCCTATTTTATCTAACTCTAATCTGGTCCAATCTGGGTTTTCCCTTGTTTGATAAAAATCTGATAGGTGTCTTAATTGTGCTGCTCTATAATAATTCTTAAAGTTTGGTAGCTGTAAGCTCCCTTGTTTGTACCATTCTGTTAATTTATCTAGCGCTATTCTTGGGTTTCCCCCCCCTTTCCATAAGAATTTCCTTGATATTTTCTTTAACTCGTTGAAGAATTTCTCTGTTAAGTGAATTGGTAACGATTGAAATAGATATTGTATCCTTGGGAAGATATTCATTTTAATGCAATTTACCCTTCCTATCAGTGTTCGTGGTAAATCTTTCCAATGTTCTAAGTCATTTTGTAATTTCTTCATTAATGGCTGATAATTTGTATAGGTGGCCTAGATTATTATCTAGTTGAATACCATGGTATCGGATTGCTTGTGTTTGCCATTTAAATTGTGATTCATTCTTAAACTTTGTAAAAATCCGCATTATTCATTGGCATTGTTTCACTTTTATTTGCGTTGATCTTGTACCCCGATACTTCTCCATATTCCTTCAATTTCTTATGTAATTCTTTTATTGATAATTCTGGTTCTGTTAAGTATACTATGACGTCATCTGCAAATAGACTGCTTTTATATTCCTTCTCTTTTATTTTTATCCCTCTTATTTTATTTTCTGTTCTTATCAGTTCTGCCAAGGGTTCTATAGCTAACGCGAACAGTGAGGGAGATAGTGGACATCCCTGTCTAGTTGACCTGCTTAATTTAAATTGGTTTGATATATATCCATTTACTGTCACCTTCGCCAATGGTCCCTTATATAATGCTTTGATCCAATTAATATATTTCTCTGGTAGGTTGAACCTCTGTAGTACTTTGAATAAATAATTCCATTCTACTCTGTCAAAGGCTTTCTCTGCGTCTAAGGCAACCGCCACTGTTGGCGTCTTGTTTCTTTGTACTGCATGGATTAAGTTAATGAATTTACAGATATTGTCCGTTGTTCGTCTTTTCTTAATAAATCCAGTTTCTTCTAGTTTTACTATTTTTGGTACACAGTCAGCCAATCTGTTTGCTTATAGTTTAGCTATTATGTTATATTCTGAGTTGAGTAGATATATTGGTCTATACGATGCTGGTGTTAGTGGATCTTTCCCCATCTTTGGTATTACTGTAATTGTTGCTGTTTTGCATGAATCTGGCATGTTTTGTGTTTCTTCAGTCTGGTTCATTACTTCCAGGAGAGGAGGAATTTATGTCTTTAAATGTTTTATAGAATTCTATTGGGAGTCCGTCCTCTCCCGGGGTTTTATTGTTCAGTAATTTTTTTTAATATATCCTGTATTTCTTCTATTTCAAATGATTTTATTAATTTGTTTTGCTCCTCTTCTTGCAATTTCAGTAATTCAATTTTAGGTAGAAACTCATCTATTTTGTCTTCTTTCCCTTCATTCTCAGTTCTATATAATTGATTGTGGAATTTCTTGAAGTTTTCATTGATCTCCGTTGGGTTATATGTAATTTGTTTGTCCTTTTTTCTTGATGCCAATACCGTTCTTTTAGTTTGTTCTGTTTTAAGCTGCCAAGCTAGTATCTTGTGCGTTTTTTCTCCTAGCTCATATATTTCTGCTTTGTCTTCATTTTGTTCTTCTCCACCTTGTACATTTGTAGTGTTTTGTATTTTATTTTTTGTCCGCCAATTCTCTTTTTGTTGTATCTTCCCTTGTTGCTAATTCTTTTTCTGTACTTGCTATTTCCCTTTCCAGCTGTTCTATTTCCCGATTGTATTCCTTCTTTATCTAAGTTACATAACTTATTATCTGCCCTCTGATGAAGGCTTTCATTGCATCCCATAACATAAATTTATCTTTCACTGATTCCGTATTTATTTCAAATTTTAATTTGGCACTCAATGAATTCTCTAAAATCCTGTCTTTTAAGTAGCATGGAGTTTAATCTTCATCTATACGTTCTCGGTGGGATGCCCTCCAGCTCCATTGCTAATAACAGGGGTCCGTTTTCCTAACTCTCCCTTGGATATGGGCCGACAACAGGAACAGATCAATCCTTGAGTATGTTTTATGTCTACTCAAATAATATGAATATTCCTTCTCCTTTGGGTGTTGTCTCCTCCATATATCCAAAAGTTGCATTTCCTTCATCGATTTAACTATAAATTTGGTTACTTTGTTCTTTCTGCTAGTCTTTTTTCCAGTTTTTTCCATCTTTGAGTTCAAATTAAGGTTAAAGTCCCCTCCTATCAGTATGTTCCCCTGCGAATCTGCAATCTTCAAAAAGATATCTTGCATAAATTTTTGATCCTCTTCATTAGGTGCATATACATTGAGCAAATTCCAAAATTCTGAATATATCTGACACTTTATCATTACATACCTCCCTGCTGGATCTATTATTTCCTCCTCTATTTTGATTGGTGCATTTTTACTGATTAATATAGCTACACCTCTGGCTTTTGAATTATATGATGCTGCTGTTACATGTCCTATCCAATCTTTCCTTAATTTCTTGTGTTCCACTTCAGTTAGATGTGTTTCTTGCTCGAATGCTATATCAATTTTTTCTTTCTTCAGTAAATTTAACAGCCTCTTCCTTTTGATTTGGTTATATATTCCATTAATATTTCTTTCTTTGGCTTGGCTTCGCGGACGAAGATTTATGGAGGGGGTAAAAAGTCCACGTCAGCTGCAGGCTCGTTTGTGGCTGACAAGTCCGATGCGGGACAGGCAGACACGATTGCAGCGGTTGCAAGGGAAAATTGGTTGGTTGGGGTTGGGTGTTGGGTTTTTCCTCCTTTGCCTTTTGTCAGTGAGGTGGGCTCTGCGGTCTTCTTCAAAGGAGGCTGCTGCCCGCCAAACTGTGAGGCGCCAAGATGCACGGTTTGAGGCGTTATCAGCCCACTGGCGGTGGTCAATGTGGCAGGCACCAAGAGATTTCTTTAGGCAGTCCTTGTACCTTTTCTTTGGTGCACCTCTGTCACGGTGGCCAGTGGAGAGCTCGCCATATAATACGATCTTGGGAAGGCGATGGTCCTCCATTCTGGAGACGTGACCCATCCAGCGCAGCTGGATCTTCAGCAGCGTGGACTCGATGCTGTCGACCTCTGCCATCTCGAGTACTTCGACGTTAGGGATGAAAGCGCTCCAATGGATGTTGAGGATGGAGCGGAGACAACGCTGGTGGAAGCGTTCTAGGAGCTGTAGGTGATGCCGGTAGAGGACCCATGATTCGGAGCCGAACAGGAGTGTGGGTATGACAACGGCTCTGTATACGCTTATCTTTGTGAGGTTTTTCAGTTGGTTGTTTTTCCAGACTCTTTTGTGTAGTCTTCCAAAGGCGCTATTTGCCTTGGCGAGTCTGTTGTCTATCTCATTGTCGATCCTTGCATCTGATGAAATGGTGCAGCCGAGATAGGTAAACTGGTTGACCGTTTTGAGTTTTGTGTGCCCGATGGAGATGTGGGGGGGGCTGGTAGTCATGGTGGGGAGCTGGCTGATGGAGGACCTCAGTTTTCTTCAGGCTGACTTCCAGGCCAAACATTTTGGCAGTTTCCGCAAAGCAGGACGTCAAGCGCTGAAGAGCTGGCTCTGAATGGGCAACTAAAGCGGCATCATCTGCAAAGAGTAGTTCACGGACAAGTTTCTCTTGTGTCTTGGTGTGAGCTTGTAGGCGCCTCAGATTGAAGAGACTGCCATCCGTGCGGTACCGGATGTAAACAGCGTCTTCATTGTTGGGGTCTTTCATGGCTTGGTTCAGCATCATGCTGAAGAAGATTGAAAAGAGGGTTGGTGCGAGAACACAGCCTTGCTTCACGCCATTGTTAATGGAGAAGGGTTCAGAGAGCTCATTGCTGTATCTGACCCATTAATATTTATGGTCATATAGTTCAACATGGCCATTTCATACTTTGTTTACCTCTCATTTCCGCTTCCTCACGACCACCTTTCCCCAATATCCATTTCTTTTTTGAACACACAGTAAGACAACACTTCTAAAACATAAAATATTTCCACTATTCCCACATTTAAAATTTCCTTAAACCCAAATGTCCTCCCCCCCTCTCTGAGTTGCCCCTTGTCCCTTGCCGGGCAACCACAACTCCCCTCTCCATTTGGATTGCGAACCCGCTCGCGTTCCCACCTCGCTGCATATATCAAGAGAGTGTTCCCACCTCGCTGCTTATATCAAGAGAGCATTCCCACCTCGCTGCATATATCGAGAGCGTTCCCACCTCGCTGCATATATCAAGAGAGCGTTCCTACCTCGCTGCATATATCAAGAGAGCGTTCCCACCTCGCTGCATATATCAAGAGAGCGTTCCCATCTCGCTGCTTATATCAAGAGAGCGTTCCCACCTCGCTGCTTATATCAAGAGAGCGTTCCCACCTCGCTGCTTATATCAAGAGAGCGTTCCCACCTCGCTGCATATATCAAGAGAGCGTTCGTTCCCACCTCTCTTTTGCTTCTCCTTCTCCCTCCTTTACACTTTGCCTTACAGCAGGCAGAAGGAAATTTTATGTAATATTATGCTTTCTGTATTATTACATGTCAATAAAGGAATCTGGAACCTTAATGGACACATCCAGTGACACTGTTTTAGCTCTGGGCTTCACAGGATACAATCCTCTAAAATTCTGTACTTTTGCTTTTCATGTGCAGTCATTAAGCAATCATTTTTTTTGTTTCTGTATTTTATTCTCCATACAGTGAGCAACATAGCCCCATCATTTGTTCAGAGCCCAGAAGACAACGTTGTTAAAGACCAGAATGTTCAGGATCTGCACACTCTCATTAACAAGTGCCTCCACGGAAAGGGTTATTGCCACCAGGTCTTGAGCTTGTATGAGCTCTCAAAGGTACTGCATTATTTATTTTCTTTCAACAATTCAGGTAATAATCTGTTAACACTATTTCTTAAATTGCTTATGCAGCTAAAACAAAATCAGTGCTTTCATATCAAAGAAATGCGATGAGATTCTAACTCGGGTGTTGAGAAAGGGGAGAGGTGCAGGATTGTACTCTAACAAAACTCATCACAGCTCCTGCTGTCTGAACGCCAACATTTTGTTTGCAGAAGGGCTGTTGTCTGACTGGTACCAATGAACTTGTCCCTGCTACTGATAATGCAAGACTCAGGGGCCAGCTCTGGCTATGGCTTGAGGATGCATTGAGCAGAGAGCACAATATGGTGCAGGAACAGTCCCTGTGGCCCACAACAACTGAACAGAGCACGGTACCAGATTAAAATAAATTAACCATCAATATCCCTCTATTCTCTGCTTTTCAAGTGTCTATCCAGAGCCTCTCAAACTCGTTCGTATCTGCTTCCACCACACCACCTGGAAGCCCATTCCAAACACCCAGCACCTCCTCCTCTGTAAACAAAAAAAATTCCCCCACAAATAAATCTCATTTAAACTTTCTCCTTTCACCTTAAATGATTGTCCTCGAGAAAAAGGATTCCGACTGTCCACTCTAAATATGCTTTTCATAATGCTATGAGGTCTCAGCTCAACCTCCAACACTCCAGGGGAAACAACCCAACTTCTCCTTGTAGCTCTGATCTATACTCTTGGTTGGCAATTGAGAGGTGAAAAAGATTGCAGAGAATAGATGCAAAGGCTTGCTAAACTCCAAAGATGGCCAGAGAAAATCCTGGATTCTTCTTGCAGCATAGAAGATTCCCGCACCAACTCGTGATCCAAAGTTCTCTTGCTTTTTGCAAAATATTCTTATTGCTTTTACTTTACATTGTTAATCTACAGTTGTAACTTGGAGCCTTTCAAAATAAAAAACAAAGTATAAAGGTAAATCTTCTTTTGTTACCCTGAAGGAACTTGGCTTTTCTTTTAATGATATCTCAGCCCAGGATTCATACACTGTCCTGCGGGAAGTGTTATCATCGCAACAGCCTGACCGTTACAGCAAAGCCCAGGCGTTCATCCGCACACAGGGGCTGACAGCAGAAGCCGTGGCAACTTTAGTTGCAGATGAAGTGATTCAGGCCTTGCTGTCCTCAACGCCATCCAGAGGTAAAAACTCTCAGCCGTGCTCTTCGCTACCGTGATAACACAGGCCAGAGCTCAACTTGGGCGAAAAATCCAGACTTCTGGTTCTGCCCGCAGGAGCTTCACCCCCAAGGTGCAAATTCATTCATTGATGACTTCCGGAAAACCTTTGGCCTGATTGGGTGGTCTTTGGCTGACCCTCGAGAAGAGTCTGACCCCGAGGGATTGGTAGAAATAATTGATGGGAATTGGGAGGTGGTCGTGCTCTGTCGAGTCCATTAGCTCACAATTAATAAAGCTGCCAGACACTGAGCTTTATCCTGCCCTTGAGCTGTCTGCATGGAGTTTGCAGGTTCTCCCAGAGACCATTTGGATTTTCATTAGGAGGTCCAGTTTCCTCCCACGTATGGGTTAATAGGTCAGTTGGTCACCCTTGCCAGTGACACCCAGATTCTGAAAAATTAAGTGAATAAAATCCTGGTTTCTGCCTGGAAGCAGTTTGCAGTGGGTCGAGTGGGACCCTCCTGGAAATCTGCCAAACCATTCATGATGTGGATTCAGATATAAATAATGTGGGAGGGAAGGGGTGCTATCACAGCTGAAACAGGCAGCCAAACCTCACCCTCATCAGCTGGTCTCTTAAAGCTGAATAATAATTTGGCACAGACTAGATGGGTTGAAGAGCCTGTTTCTGTGCTCAAGTGGGGAAATCATAAACTGGATGGGCTGCGTTGCCTTGTGAATAGGTGGTGTTTTCTTGGTGGAATTGTACTACACATTAATATATTCACTGCATCCAAAAACTCCATCTGATCTCAGCATAGTTGCAACGTGCACAAAGTCCTTGTTTGTGCAAGACTCAAAGAATGCTCGCCATTTTCAAAAGGAAATTTATTTTGATCATGTCTATAAATTACCTCTTGTTTTCAAAGATGAGGCTCATCCAAAATTCTCACTGTGCAAAAACATCTCTCCAGAGGTCACAGAGAACTCAAAATCCTTTCCAAATAAATGCATGCATGAGGCTTTCTAAAACATTTCACAGACTTTGAACAAATGTCTGCAAGTGCTTGTTTTTAAAAAAAATATCTGATTCATGACTTCAAAAGGGGTTAATGGAAGTCCTTACTTTCCTGAAGGAAATCAAGGAGTAACTTTGTACTATTTCCTCCGTGTACATCATTAATGGAATAATACTTGGTGTTAAAAGGGAAATTGCAAATGTCTGTAAGAGGTTTTAGATATATTCAAATGGGAGTCCCTTGTGGTGATCAAGGGGTGCAGAGAGAAAGGGCAGCAGAGAGAAAGGGCAGCATGGCTGGTGTAGCGGTTAGTTCAGGGCTGTTATACCACCAGCGATCGGGGCCGGGGTTTGAATCTGGCTCTGTCTGTAAGGAGTTTGTACATTCTCCCTGTGTCTGCGTGGGTTTTCCCCGGCTGCTCTGCTTTCCTCCCACTGTTCAAAACGTACTAGGGGGTTATAGATCAATTGGGTGTACAGGTTGAACCTCAATTATCCGGAGCTCTGTAGTCCAGCATGTTTTGAATCTGCCGCTATTAGTACAATATGCCGTGATCAGGAGGGGTTCGAGTCCCGCGCTGTATGTAAGGAGTTTAAACCAACATCCCAATTGCTGGCGCTGTAAAGGCGTTGCGCTAACTGCTGCACTAACCATGCTGTCCCACAGTATTATTTCCAGTTTTAAGCTTTGTTCTATTTTTGATATGTGTACATAAGGGTTCCCTCATGGGTCAATTTATGTTTTCCAACATTTCTGTGGACCGACAATGGCCAGGTCCTGGCATTGCCGGATTAAAGAGGTTCAACCTGTAATTGGGCGGCATGGGCTCATGGGCTGAAAGGGCCATGCTGTAAGCCTAAATTAAATTAAAATTAAATTATCTCTTGTGAGACAAATGACCTGTTGTGCACCATCTCACAAACCACCCACCCAAGAATTATGTTGCCAGATACCTGAGATTACTCAGTAGCAAAAGCAGGCTTTATGGACTCTACACAGCCTGAACGCATTTGCAGTCTGGAATTTATTGATCCCACTGTTCATTTCTGACACTTTTTGGGTGTTTCTGACAGCTTTATAATGTTCCCTTTCTACATGGACTGTCTCAGATTGAGTTTAAAATCAAAAGCCAGCTCTGTCTCGCTGCTGCCATCAGGAAAGAGGTGTCGGTGCCACAAGATTTGCACCGCCAGGTTCAGGAACAGCTGCTACCCCTCCACCATCAGACTCCTCCACAACAAACTCAATTGGTCCTGTTTGGACTGGGTTAATGCTAATTCTCATGGGTGAGAATTATCATCCAAATGAATCAGATTCTGATCAGGACACGTAAGAGGCAATGTTTTGACCTAACCTGTTCTTGAAGTTGCCACTGTTTGAAAATATTTCTGCATTTATAACTTTGTTGGAAAATTGGATTAGCAGATCGTATATCAGAGCCATGCAGTTCACTTCCATGATGGATGTTCTTTTGATTGCCTTTGGTCACAGGGCAGCAAGTGATGCGGATCTATAATCTTCTTGACGGAAAAGAGGCCTTCCTTCAGTTGGCTAAGCTGTGCCAAGACCCAATCCTTGTTGGCACAAAGCTGCTGGATAAAATCTCATCCATTTCTACAACAGAACTGGAGTGCAGTAAGTAAATGGAAACACGATGAAGGGGCAGGGAGGGCGTAGAGACTGTTGTATATATTTGAAGATAAATTTCAGTCCTTCCTGTAAATCAAAGTAATGTTGGAGACTCATTTCTGAAATGGTTACAAAGAGACAAGCTCTGAGTTGAGGCATAAGCCTCAAGTTAGCTGTTATTTTGCTTGGCCACACATATAGGTCTTTCTCTAAGTGGTCGCATTCATGTTTCTGAGTGGGATATGAAGAGTTTAAACCCTGATGCAAGGTGCTGTGCTGAGTGGAGAGAATATGAATCGTAAATATTGCAATGCAGCCATGTTGTTGGGGTTGGATTTAGTTCCCTCCAGGCGACAATTCAGCACTGCATTTCATGGAGATAAACTGTACAACACAGTGACAGGGCATCTATCAGCTGACCCCATTTGCCTGTATTTGGCTCATATCCTTCTAATTTTTTTCCTTTCCACTAACCTGGTTACAGGTTCCTCTGGCAGTTCGTTCCAAATACCTTAAGTTCAAGGTTCCCATTTATTCACAGTCATATATATAACATCACATACAACCCTGAAATTCTATTTCCTCCGGGCCAGGTTCCTCGCCACCCAGCACACGCTCTGTTCTTGCTGCTGCCATCAGGAAAGAGGTATCGGTGCCACAAGACTCGCACCACCAGGTTCAGGAACAGCTGCTACCCCTCCGCCAGAGCATCACCCTCTGTGTAGAAAAACTTGCTTTTCAGGTGCCCTTTAAATCCCTCCCCATCACCTTAAACATTTGCCCTCTATTGCAATGTACTTTGGAAAAATGTTAACAGCACATCCCACTTCCTGCTCCTCTCATTCCACCACAACCTCCCTCCCATTCCTTCATTCACTACCATTTTGAAATCTTCATTAATATCTGGCAGGGGTACTTGATTGACCGTCGAACCATGCACCCAGCCCACCATAAATGCCCTTTGTTGTAGCTTGCTCAGGGAGGGTTTTTGGCTCATGCTCCCGAGTCTGGAGGTTGTGAGTTCACATCTGGCGATCTGAGCACATGCTGTATCTAGGTAGAGGTTTTCAGTGCTCTCTGCTAGCAGACAGAGAGAGAGAGAGAGAGCTTGCTTTACAGGATCTGGCCGGAACTTTATCTTCCCTTAATAGTGACCATATAAACAGTCCCTGAATTGAGCAAAGGTTCCTTTCTTGAGCAATGTTTGTAAACGTCTGCTTTCTGTCTTAACCCATATTGTACCACTGCTATAATTCTTTTAGTTCATGAAATAAATGCCCTAACAGATTCTGAATTCAGTCATTAATAAATACCATGAAATATTTTGTCTTTTTTTTTGTTTGAAAACTGCTTTAAAAATAGAAGATTTTGCATAAAGTCAGTTTTGTAAGTCATCATCGGTAACACTGAGAGCCCCTGTACTTAAGTACCTATGAAGCATTTTGGAATCTGTTGAATTTCTTAAATAAACCATAGAAAATCCAATTGGTAATAATGAAAGGAACTGATGTTTGTTTGCTGTCTCCTTTCAAATGTCCTCAAGCTGTGGAGTTGCTGATTCTAGCCCATGATTGCTTCAGTCTGACCTGCCACATGGAGGGGATTAGTCGAGTATTACAAGCTGCACGCCATCTCAGTCATAAACATCTGGCTCCCAGTGAAGAGTACAGCCTCATGGTACAGTAAAATCCTTGTGTGTAACTCCAGGCGTCAATCTAATTCACTTCGATTCCCATTGGGCATTCGCTACGAGATAATATGGGGACTAGAAGCTTGTGGTCTGTGAGATTATTTGGCCAACAGGAAAGAGTCTCCTTCCAGTTGATGCACCATGAAGGATGGCCCATTATATGAGAGGGCCGCCTGTAGGGTCAGGGACCTAGATTTGACACTAGGTTCGCCAGGTAGTGAGGGAGCTGCTCTTTCGATTTGTCCACAGTTTGAGCAGTCTGAAGCCCACTGTGGTAGATTTTCCCAGTTTTTTAATACATTGAGCGCGTATGTCTTATTAAATTGTGGACGTTTTTTCCTCGTCTTACATAAATTGTGTGTGTATTATTCCTGTTAAGATTTCACTGCCCTGCGAGAAAATATCACTCGGGACCCCCCCCCCCCCCACCCCCAGATCTGCGATAGTGGGTAAAGGGTGTACGGACCTGGATCATTCACACGCCTATTTAGCAGGTTGGCAGAGTGAAAGAGACTGTTCTCGTAGCCCATTCAAACAAACAAGAGGCGAATATGACTTATTTATAAGCACGTAGGTGGTGTGGGATGGCTGTTTGTAACTCGTCACAGCAGCTCTGTTTAATGTTCAAAAACAAAATGTTGGAAATACTTAGCAGGCCAGGCAGCATCTGTGGTGGAAGAAGGTCCACGATAAGCTTGTTGAGCTTCCTTCAGAGTTGGGGAAAGCGTGCCTGTGATATGTTTTATTGGAACACAAATTTATAAAGTAATTATTTCCATTGAGAGAATGTTATCTGCCCATGATTGTAAATACGACCATAAAAGACTCCTTTTGTTCCAAGCCTTTGCAAATTTCAATTAATGTATCAATGAAGTATTGTAAAGTGAGTGAAGCAGAGCATTCTCCCTGTAGGTACGATTAATCACTGGCATCGGGCGCTATAACGACATGACCTACATATTCGACCTGCTCCACGAGAATCATAGGTTTGAAATGCTGCTGAGGAAAAGTGTGGTGTCGGTAAGTGGAGCGGAAACAGACAGGCAAGGAGTTAAACCTCCTTCACCCACCATTTTATTCAGATCAATGAAATTATTACCAGAGTCCTTTACCTATTCTGTAAATTGTTGGTATTTGCACGTAATTTTTGAAAAAAAAAATTGTAACAAGCCAGTTTTAGATTATTTACTGAACAAAGTTATGAGGCCCAGTGTAGAACATTAGAGATATCAGCCCTCAGGCGAGATATTCAGCCATCCTTGTTTGGCTGTTTTGCAGTGGGAGGGGGCTGATGGGGCTCATTTGGGAAGACTGTCAAAACATTTATATAATTTTTGTGGTGTGAGAAATTATATTGCACCAACCTGTATCTCGCATTGATGACTCCAGTCACACCGTCCAGACACCCTTTATTGATTGTTGTGCCCAAGGCCAACTCCCATCTCTTCCTTGGCCTGTGTAAACCCAGCTTCGGTCACTCACTTTGGAATATGTAATACTCCTTAAAGACAAATTTACACACATTCCCCTTTCGAATTACAATCTCCATGTCACCAGTCAGGTTCCAATTTTCCCCGTAAGAAAGATCTTATTTGCAGATAGCAGAAGAATGTTCTATTAGACAAATCATATTTGTTCCTCAACTGCTCAAATGACATAAGCTGCCCTTGCTTGTACAATCCTTGATTCTGGCAGCTGGTGTGCAGGATTTTATTACCCAGACAAGGGTATCCATTACACGGCTTTATTCTTTTCCATGTCTGAAGTACGTGCTTTAATATGGGATTATCCATTTTCTTTGAGAATAATTTGGTGTCCCACATATATGAATTCTCCTCCTATCTTTTCATCTACTGCGTGTAGTCCAATTTGTGCCCATGAGGGGGGATCCCCTCCCTCAAAGAGTGGGGTGATAAACCTTGCCTGGGCTGCCCAGTCATATTTTTTGAAATCAGATAATTTTAACCCCCCCCCAAATTCTAGTCCCACGTCAACTTTCCCATGGAGATTCTACTTTCTGATACATTTGCTGAGCATCTTAAAAAAAACCCAGGGGCAACGAAATGGGTAACAATTGAAAAATATACTGGAGCCTCGGCATCACCTTCATTCTGACACCGTTAACTCTGCCCACCTGTGTCCTCTGTCTAGCAAGGTCCTCTTCAATCTTCCAGAGCAAAGGGAGATAATTAAGTTGCATAAATCTTTGTCCACTTTTATCCCCAGATATTTAATACCTTCTTGCAGCCACTTGAATTGACTTCCTTGTTGATATCTACAATCCCCATTGGTCAAAGGCATAATCTCACTTTTGTCCAGATTTATTTTATACCCTGAGACCATCCCATAATCCTCCAGTGTGGTCCTCAGCCTGGCCAACGACCCCTCTTCTCCTCCTCTCCCCTCCCCACCGGTCCATCATATACTAACACATCATTGAAAGGGATCATATTGTTTGTTTGAATTTTTATGTCTATGAAAATCAAAAATAAAATATTCAATAAAAAGACGGTCAAAACATTTCCCTGGGGTTGCAGCTGACGTTGGCGGTCACTTTCTTTAGCTTATTCCTGACTTTCTGGAGGTCAGTGCATCACTTGAAAAGTATGGGACTAGTTAAACTGCAGTGATGTATGGGAAGGGGTGGCAGGTGTCCCTTGATGAACCAGTTATATAGTTGGTGCATTCATGAGTTGATACTGGCCCCAAACTACCACGTTTAACAAATTCACTTCCTATTTCTCTGTCATGGCCTTTCATCTTGGCCACAAGAATGCAAGTCCAGGCACCAACGTCAGTAGGCATATCATACAAGTTGTAGTTATTTAATTTTTTAAAAACGTAGACCTACAGTATGGTGACGAGCCCCTGCCGCCCAATTAAACCTACAACCCTTGTAACGCTTTGAATGGTGGGAGGAAACCCACACAGACACGGGGAGAACAGATAGCATGGGATTCGAACCCTTGTCCCGATTAATGGTGCTTTAACAATGCTGCGCTAATCGCAACGCTAACCTTGCCAGCCTATCACTAACTTTGTCACTCGACACAGGCCACACTGCAGCTTGAAAGCAGGCCTTTTGGCTCAAATCATCTGGGCTAGTCCCATTTACTCATGTTTGGCTCATAACCCTCTAAACCTTTCATATCCATGTACCTATCTAGGTATTTTAGAAACATTGTACTTGTCCAGCCTTTACTACCTCCTCTGGCAGCCAACAAAAACTTTCCCTTCTCACCTTAAACCTATGCCCTCGATTTTTCAACTCCTGAACCCAAGGTCCTGCAGCTGTTTATTCTATCAACTAATGTATTTACTGACCATGTGCTCCTAATTTTTTTTTAAAACAGAAAAGCTGATACACATTTACACAAATGTTCACATACACCCTTGGATACATGCCTGGACCCCTACTCCTTGATCCCCTTGCCACCCCTCCGGATTTTATAGACCCCCTGAGGTCACCCCTCATCCTCCTTTGCTCTCTCATTACCCTCCAGTCCCAGGAACATCAGTGAGAATCTTAAGCTAAACACAATCTGCTGGAGGAACTGAATGGGTCAAGCAACATCAGTGAGATGGGTGATGTTTTGAGCTGCGTCAACTTTATCATGTGCTTCTTGACCCAGAGTGTGTTTAGCTTCGGATTCCTGCCTCTGCAGTCTCCTGTGAATCTTTATATGGAATGTGTACAACATAATGGTGGCATACTAGACCTGTATGTGGGGTCACCGACCATCCTCCCAAGGTCACCAGAATCGTTCCTCAAATTTGCTCATCTTCCAGATAATTTCTGTTGTTATTTTTGGAAGTTTCTTCTTGCTGAATTATACAGAATGGAAATCTGAAGATGGCTCTCCTGGACTACATAAAGCGGTGCCTGCCCGGTGATAGTGAGAAGCACAACATGGTGGCCTTTTGTTTCAGCATGTGTCGCAAAATCGGGGAAAATCACGAGGGTGCGGCACGGGTCCAGCTGAAAATCATAGAGGCACAGCCTTGGGGTGAGCAGAAACTCCTAAAACATCAGGGGGCTACCCTTCTGCTTTTGGTAACAAAATGCCATCTAAGGTTAGCTTGAGATTGTTCTGATTATAGTTGGACTTTCCACCAAATCTCCAGGGTGCCATGCCAAAACTAAAATCTTCCCTGCAAACAGGCATAGTTCAACGACTGTCATTTTTTCCCCAAAATGTACTTACTGACCATCAAAAACAACTTCGTACACACTATATAATGCTTGTTGTGGTCCTAATTTTTTTTTTTAAAGAGAAAAGCTGATACACATTTATATAAATGTTCAATACACCCTCGGATACATGCCCGGACCCCTACTCCTTTATCCCCTTGCCACCTTCGTTGAGTATATCACTGATTGTCTTTTACTCCAAGAGCCTCATAATTCAGAGAAATAATGTATAAAGGGTTGCCATTTATGCACAGATTTTCCAGTGGACTTGATTTTCTCCAGTTTAATAAAGAAAATGGTCTCCTTAATCCATTGTGTAGTGGAGGATCCCAATCAGGACTTGAAGTAACAAGATTAGATACTTGGCTAATGGGGTGTAAATGCTACCATGTCTTTCTACTGGGAATTTAGAGGGTTGTAGAAAATTCCAAATATTGCAGTCAACAGCCAGGGTTGCAAATTGACTTTAAATATTTTGAATAGTAAAAAAAAAAAAAAAAAAAAAAAAAAAAAAAAAAAAAAAAAAAAAAAAAAAAAATTTTGAATAGTGTGCTAAAGACTCCTAATCGGCACTGATAAAATAGGTGAATGAGATTGTAAGGGAAGCCATTACACTGATTGTATTTGTCCTCTATGTCATAATAGATGGCTGACAGTCTGGTTTAGAAAAGTGAACCCTCTGCAGCTCCTTGAACTGAGCAAGTCCCAAGCGAGAGCAGATTCTCTCAATAGCCTCATCCCACAGTTTCTCAATTTCCAATTCTTGCTCCCATTCTGTCTTTATTTTTGGCAAATGAATGACTATTAATTGACAGAATAGAGCTATAAATTTTTGAAATTGTCCCTCACTCCTGGATTAGCCGATGGTCATTATTTGTCGTTTTCTGCTATCACTGGATACATTAATGAAATGGGAGCTTATTTGATAAATGAAGTAGAAAAAAAATGATCACCAAGCAAGAGCATTTTTATTGCAGATGTCCAATTATTCCAACCACTGAAGAAGTTATACTATTTATTTGGTCTTCAGGATTCAACTTCTTGGTGAATGAGGTATCTTTGAAAATGAATAAACTTTTAGAATGTGCCAGCGAGTTCTTCTGAACCAGCTCAGTCAGTGGAAAGGCTGGAGTAAAAGTTAGTGTTGCCGTCAGATCCTGACCTAGGGGCTGCCTGTGGGGAGTTTACAGGTTGGTACTCCAGGAATTGCCTCCAAGTGTCTGATTGAATCCAACATCCCAAATATTTGTGGGTAGGTTAATTGAAAACTGTAAATTTCTCCTTGCTATAGGTTAGCAGTAGAGAATGGGCATGTGTGGGAGAATACATTCAAGGGGTGCAGGGAAATAAGCTGTCATGGACCTGATGGGCTAAACGACCTCCTACTATGGATGAGAAACTCACAATATCAGATGTAGCCAGTTCGATAGACTGGTGTAATCAGGGAAATTAAACTTACAGCCAACTTTAAACATAATGATTTAAAAATCCCAGATTACAAGTATTGCAGTTTTGGGGTATTATGTTAAGGGTATAAAACTGGAAAGTCTCACTGAATCACATTTTCAGCCGTATTTGAAAATGTTTCCAGTGGAAAAAATAATGAGCCCGGAGTTTTAGTATCATTTGCTTTAATCTAAGTTGGATGCTATTAAATTTTAGAGCAGTGCTTTGTGTGAACCTCTGAGTTTAAATATTGATCTCTGTCAGACGATCATCTTTGTGTTTCAGAGGTGACTCCTGAGTTGAAAAAATCTTTGGTGAAGACTCTCTCCTTCCTCAAAGATGCTGCGGAGAGTTATTCAAAGGTAAAAGTCTTTATACTTGGAAATCAAATTTTCTGCTTCATTATATCTTCGAGTGTTAACCAGTGTTTCCAAAATGCAAGGAAAATGTCTTGTGTGGCTGCATTATGTTGATAAAATATCGGAGAGCTGCCACATAAATTGCTTTTTGAGTGCAGGAACATCAAGCAAACTCTGATATTTCTGGCAAACGCCAAAGAAATGGTAAAAATAAACAAAAGACTAGAACTCAGCAGGTCAGGCAGTATCTGAGAAGGTGAAAGGTGTAAATCAATGTTTTAGGACAAGATCCTGCATCAGAAGAGAGAGGGAAGAGGAAATGTTGCCTGTGTACAACAGCTCAATGGACACAAACTGTTTGGTGATCAATAGGACCAGATTTGAGTTTATCTCCCTCCCACCCCAACACTAACCAATCTGTCCTCAACTTTTCCTTTGCTATGGAAAGGTCAAATGCAAATTGAGAGAAAAACATCTCATATTCCCCTTGGGTTCTTACAACCCAAATGGTATCAGCACTTAATTTTCCCATTTCTGGTAACTCGCCCCTGCTGTTCTCCCTGGCCAACTCGTTTTCTTCACCCATCGTGCACTCCCTATCCCTCCCTTGAACTGCTATATACTGGCAATCTTTCCTCTTCCCACATGGTCCCAATGCAATAGACACAAAATGTCAAGTTGTTATTTTAGCCTCTACAGATGCTGCCTGACCACTGAACTCTTCCAGCGTCCTCTTGTTCAAGAATCCAGCATCTGCAGTCGCCACAAAAATCATTTTGGTTTAGGAAAGATATTGACCAAATCAGGAAAAAAGAACATCTGTTCAAATAAAGCTCAAAAATTGATGTTTTAGCTTGGAAACACCATCTTGCACTGCTATAGACAAGCAACACCACAGGATGGATTCTGTTCCAAGAAAATGTGTGGGATGGATTGTACATCAAATGTGGAGTGGTCTCCATGTGATGAAGAGTGTGTCGATAAGACCTCCTTGTTACTCAGTACTGGATTTAGTCATGAATCCCACTAGCCAAGTGTATATGGAATGTTCTCCTTTCACCTAAGAGTATTTAGGGAGAACAATCTATCTTCTTTTCATTTAAAGTAGATCAGTCCCAGACGTGTGGAAAATGTTTCCACCTGGTTTCTCTGGTCATATCTCGGATGAAGCTCCACTTTCCATCACTTGATAAAACTGGAACTGACAGCAAATCCTCACTTATTCCTTGGATAGTTTTTTTTTGTTTGATAATTATTGAGGTTTTAAAACTATCACAAGATGCTTCATAGATACACTATTTGAAAGAGGTAACCAAAAACTGGACTAGATTTAATGACCATCGAGCGTGGCAGGAGATGGAAGGGAATTCCAGGGAAGTCACTGGTGGAGTGATTCAAATTTGATTTAAAGAATAGTTTCTGAAAGATGAGTGTCTGTTAATATCCACAGATGAGGCAACAAAAACCACAATTTTCATCATTAAAATGAGACACAGACTGGAAGTCAGATCACAATGTGCACCTGGGAAGTCCAAATTTCCGGTGCTGTTGGGTGGCAAGTTCCAGGAGTTAGATGCAGTGATGATGAAGAACCAGTAGGTGGTGGTGTTTCATGCACCCAAGACCTCTGATCCTTTGTGGGGTTGTGGTCACAGGTTTGGAAGGTGTTGACCCTGAAGGGAGTGAATTAGCCCTGGTGCTGTTGGAGCTGAACTCACCCAGGCAACTGGAGACTTTTCCATCACACTCCCAGTATGTCTTGAACGTGGTGGAAAGGTCCCTCACCTGCTTATTATTATGTTTACTACCAGAGAAGGAAATACATTGCCCATGACATAAACAGTACAAATGTAAGTTGTTTTGTAGATGGAGGCAGAATTCAAATCGTCAGAAAATGGTCATTGTTTCAGACTTGCTGATTCACTTAAAAGGTGAAAATCTGCAGCCGTCATCGTAAATGATTCAATGAAGTTCCAAAGCATGGGAATCATACAATTATAATTTTGGTAATTCACAAACCTGGTTCTGGAGAAAGAAATGACATTGAGCCTGACATTTGGAACTCTGATGTAGATAGAATTTCCAATCTGCATCGTGCATTACCATTCTGTCCATTGTCATTGGAAGTAAAGCTACTTTTCTGATCCCTTCTCTGTGTAAATTACAAACCAGCTCCTTGCTCTTCACTCCAGCAGCTCCGCTTGGCTCAGTGGATGCTTCAGGGATGACCACTGGGGTAACTCCTGTTTTGTTCCAGAGTCTGTATTTCTCCCAAGACTCGGAGAGGAACTGGTAGGTCGTGGTGTTCCATGCACTTGAGGAAAACGTAGTCATTCCCAGGAAATGGAGTTAAAGGTGTTATGTGAAGTATATGGTCTTGAAATACTTGATAACCTTTCTATTTCTAGGACTCGTGTATCCGCCGTGCCTCTCAGTGTGTGAAACTGGCAAAACTGGTGACTCTCCAGCTCCACTTCTTAAACAACAACCAGGACATGCAGTTAATTAATCTACAGAGAAATGACTTGATGACTTGTATCCTCTCCTTACCACGGTTCTATCAGGTACTGTGAAGGGTCTGTGATTACTTCTTTCATTCAGTTGATCACAGGGCTGAACACAATTGTTAGTGGGTTTGCTTTTTTTTTGCCTGTCTCCACCTTGGGGATAGATTAGCAGCAAAAGTCCTTTACAAGCCAAATTCTGCATCTGGCTTGACTCTCCTTGCATTGCTTCCTGTAAAAATGCTCCATGTTCTTCCAGTTTGTCCTTGCTGGCTGAGTCTATTCCAATGACAAGACTTTCCACATGGGTGCACTGATTGCTTTTTAAAAAATCCTTTAACTCCCATTTAGGGTTAATCCATTAGGATATGTAACCCTATACCGTATAGACTCGTATAAAAGTTGACCAACCACCCATCGAAGCTCCACTGCTACTCCTGATGCCCTGGCCATGGATAATCTCCTCAGTCGGCCGCCGAGTGCAGATCCTCAACCGTAGTTCCTTTGCTATCCAAGTCTAAAGGAGTGGCAGTGTTCACTGCAATATTTGATGACAGTTCAGCTAAGGCAAGTGTTGACTTCAGTTTATCAAGGAAGTGGACAGAACAAGAAGTGGATCATATGGCCATCAGTGTTCGAAGGGCTGAAAATGCTTGTGGGTATCATAGCGTTTCCTGATGGTATGCACAATTATAGTTGACGATCCTTTCCGAATTCACAAGTTTGGAAGAGAAGGGTTGATATGGTAATTACAGGGCAGCCAATGTGAACCAATGGTGGAAGATGTGAATATTTATGGGACTAGATAACATTGAAATTCTGGTTAGACATCCGGATACCCTGGGTTGCAATTCTTCTTGCCCTATTACAGGAAGGCCTTAGAAAGGGTACATAAACTGTTTTCGGAGATGAAGGGTTCTCCCACATTCCAGCATCTGCTTTATAGGGAATGAGTTATGGGAAGAAGTTGGACAAACCCTTTCCCCAGGGTAAAAATGTCAAGTACTAGAGGAGATGAATGGGGCAAATATTTTGCAGAGAACAGGCTGGTGTGGAAACAAATACAATAGCAGTGTGTAAGAGGCATCTAGAGAGGATGGATGGATGGACTGTTCTGTTCCATGCTCTTTAACAAACAACCACACTTGAACATGGTGAAATTCTATGCAATAGGCTATCTTGTGAGAAGACAATATGGAATAAACTAGTTTGCAGACTGACCTTCTTTGGCTTGGCTTCGCGGACGAAGATTTATGGAGGGGTACGTTCACGTCTGCTGCAGGCTCGTTGGTGACTGACAAGTCCGATGCGGGACAGGCAGGCACGGTTGCAAGGGAAAATTGGTGTTGGGTTTTTCCTCCTGTCTTTTGTCAGTGAGGTGGGCTCTGCGGTCTTCTTCAAAGGAGGTTGCTGCCCGCCGAAATGCACAGTTGGAGGCGATATCAGCCCACTGCCGGTGGTCAATGGGGCAGGCACCAAGAGATTTCTTTAGGCGGCCCACTGGATACAAGCATAGTAATTCTACTACTGTAGCTGTGAATGTAAACATCAACATTTACTTTAACTGCATTCTCTCTTTTCCAGGCATCCATTGTTGCAGAGGCTTACGACTTTGTGCCTGATTGGGCAGAAGTTCTATACCAACATGTCATTGTTTCTGGTGACTTTGCCTATCTTGAGGAGTTCAAGCAACAACAGCTGCTGCAGCAAAGCCTGTTCGAAGAGATTTCTACAAAGTAAGTATTGTTATTCTTACAGCTATTGGAGCTGGAAGAGAACAATAGGACAAAACCCAACAAAATGTAAACAGATTACAACTGGTTTAAAGGATATAAATAATACAGCAAGTGACAAGTCTGAACCTAGAAACTAGTGAATAGACTGGATCTAAAAAAAATGCCTTTCATTCAAGGCCCTGACTAATGCTTGAACCTCTCCAGCCCTGTGAAGGTAAATGCTTCACGCTAACAGCCAGTGCCTGCTACCCCATCACAGACTTCCATGTTCCAAGGGATGAGCTGGGAAGGAGGAAGAGAAATTCAACCTTGATCATTAGTGATAGATATTCAACAATGTTAGTGGAAGTGAATAAATAAAAGCAGCCAACCACGTAACAGTTAAACCACAGAACTAAGATTATTGAAAAAAAAATCACCTAGTTCACTGTACTGCAAGGAAAGAAAGCTGCTGTCCTGATCCAGTCGAAGTGAATCCAGACCCATCAAAATGGTTCTATTAACTACTTCTCAATTATTGGGTAATGAGTACATAACACTCAACATCACATTACAGAAAAAATGGGGCCCAGGGTCTTAATGTGTCCAAAGAAAAATTTGTTTTTGGAAAGGAAGAGAATACTGCAACTCTGACTTGACGTAAACTTTTTAAAAAATCCAATGACAACAGGAAATATCCAGTCTTGTAGCTAGCAGAAAGACTGTTTTAAAAGAGAATCCAAGTAGCAAATAAAGGATTTCTTTGGAAATTGTTACAAGCTTTTTTTAATACTTCCAGATTTAAACAACACAAGGGAGATGCTGGAGCAAGTCAGAACCTGAAGCGATTACTGCAGTACTGTGAGGACGTCTACCTCTTTTACAAAATGGCTTACGAGCACAATTTCACAGACATCGCAAACGAGCTCCTGAAGGAACCGCAGACAAGATGTTACCTAAAAGACAGAATTGCCAGCTAGCTATCCGTGCTCCAAGTTTCCAGTGATGAAGCTCAACACAAAAAGTCTGTTCAAATTGTAAAAAAAATTAATTATGTAAATAAGTTTGACTTTGAGTTTGACCAATATTTCATGTGTTCTAATACAATACTTATTTACGTACAAACTGAAGCAATCTGTTTCTATTGATGTATAGCAAGGACAATATGTATAACAAGTTGCTACTTGGAAATAGCAGTTGAGCAAAGTGCAGTACAAGCTATGGGATTAAAGTGACTACCAAGTTTTTTTTCCTTCAATTGTGAACTGAAGCCCAAGCCCAAGCCAGAATACCTTGCTGGCACTAAGTACAGTGGATGAAATTGCTGTTTAAATATTTTCTGTCGGATACATAAGCTCACTGGTCTGCACCATAGCAGGTCACCAACAGTTGCACAGAATACCTGGAAAAAAGCCACAATTGACAAAGCAGTCAAGTAGACTTTTAAAGGGAGGGATAATGTACCAGATTACAAGGCAAGTTTGGGAGGGAGGTCAAATGGGATTGACACACCTACAGCTGGTACAAACTTAATCATCAAGCCTTGGGGAAAAAAACATTTCAATACTCGAGTATCTTGACCTCGTCGAGGTAAATAATTTGCAGTTAATACCCCATGTATCAAGCACAACGATTCCAGTATAATTCCAATCTGGACAGCAGTGAAACAACTATGGTTAAAATAAGAAGTCATTTCCCTTTAAATAAAAAAGTCACAAATGGGAAACACATACGTACATCCGCAGCACAAGGTCGGTTTTACAAAAAAATGCAGAAAATGACATTGTATTCATTTATTAATCCTGAAACATAGCAAGTGTCCAATTATGTTTACACATGGTAATGCCTTCCTGACTAATCATCCACAGATAAGATTAATGTAAAAATAACTTACTCATCTGTTCTGTTTGAGACAGCGGGAAATTGTTTTGAATGTTAAATTTGGAAAGGGTAGGGAGATGGTCAGTATAAGAGCTGCTATTGTGTTTCAAGTCTGCAAAATGCACCACCACTAATGAAAATAATGCATCATTTCCCAGACCAAGAAATTACCCTGGGTTGCAAAAGCACATGATCAATGCAGAATCTATGTAAAGTGCAGTTAAAAATGAGTAAATGGACTATTTACTGCACTGATGTCACTTTACATGCACTTCCAACCCAATACAAAGGACTGGCAAGGGCTACAGTACGAGCAGCACCCGCCTTAACCTATGTGCAAGAAGAGGGCTGGTCCCACAAATCTCATGGGATCAGTTAAAAAATAAAGGCCACAACTTCTGATGTGACAGTGAAGTTTCTGCATTCATTTCCAGCAGTGCAAGCCACTGGCTTGAAGAGCAATTCTTCCTCCCCTTCCTCTAGCATCTTTGATTCAAACCCCCCCCCCCTCCCCGGGTCGACCTTCTTTCAACTAAATGCTCAAAGCTCTCTGTGAGGACAATGGGACATACAAGGCTCAGTAAGTTTACCCCTGACTTGCCTAAAGCCAGAGACTTCAAAGTATAATCCCATTTAAGTGGGCCCAGTCTCTCTTTGCCCACACAAGTCCTCCCTGGTGAGAACACCAAGATCAATGGCTGAATCTTTCTGCAGAGCCAAACCACAGAAGATTTTACTCCTAAAATAAGGCCATAGATTTGTTTAGCACCTCTCTCAAACTTAAGCTGTCCCTTGGTGCATTACAGCCAGCAGAGTACTTTAATAAAGGAAAAGCAGCATCTAATGTGAAAACAGCAAGCTCCCATAAACAGCAATTTGATAACAAGATCACTCGTTTTAAAGTGGAGGGAGGGTAAAACAAAGAGGTAAATGGAAACGTTATTTTCTTTAAATGTCTTCAGTTTCCCAAGGGGTGCCATCATGAAAATGAGCAACATTACAGGAAAGCCCCATGACTCCTGCCTATTAGCCCAATTCAGTCACAGCAGTCCAAACTGAGGGCATGTTCTCTTAAGGCTGACTGATCAAAAACCAAAACCACAATGTCAGAAAATCAAGTTCTCTAATTACGCTGTGTTCATTTCGGAGAGGAAAACCAGCAAAATTCAAGAAAGTTTAAAAATAGTCATCTGACAGCAATTCTACAGTATCACAATAAACGTGATATTAAAGTCAGCGCAGGTCAGAAATGAATGTGAGGCATACACACTGCAAGGCTTCATTTGTTTCAAATATATAGCTCTCTTCCCCACCCCACCCGCCCCAAATCCATGCAGATACTTTCTCCACAGTGCTAGGAGTGTTGTCACCGACAGTAACAATGCGTGATTATGGTACCAGTAATGAAACCTATTGCCGTTATAACAGGCCATCCAGTGTCCTGAGCTAGTTCCATAACAACGCAAGGGTTCTGTGCAGCTCAAGGACAAACCAGCAACAGGAGGTGGTCTTACAAAAACATGCCGGAGGAAGCCTGGGTCACGATCACATGAAGTCGTCATACTCCTGCGTGTAACCATAATCGTCAAGATCATCCTTCAGATTCGCCTTAAATCCACCCGCAAGTACAGGGGCCTTTTTCTTCTTTTTGCCTTTGTTCTGCTGAAGGGTTGGACAAACATAATCAGCTTTCTTCTTTAGGAGATTGGAGTTTAACTATTGATATTCTACAGCCATCTGTACTTTCAATATCATGAAATAAATCACAATTATAGTTACACTGGACCACAAATTTTTCCAAAACATTTGCTTCCTGAAGAGAAATTATGATAGACAACTTCAAACTGAACACAAAGATAATTTCAGATTTGTTGCATCACAGGAAATTGGAGAAACGTTAAATGAACTTTGATTGAATTTAGTATATTTAATCTCATGATGACACTGACACATTGTGTTAGTTCAACTGACCTAAAAATGTTTGGCATCTGATGCCTCTCACGTCAGTGTCCAGTAATAGTCGGCCGGCACTGATGGATTCCAGTTGTCCTCATGCCGCTTTTCAACTGTCACCATGTCCTGGTGAAACCTTTCACCAAGATCAGCAGGGAAGAAGTCCAAGTGCGAATGTAGAGAATGAATTTTCATTGACTGGTTTTTCCATGCTTGAAGCATGATGTCAATCAGTTGGGTGTACATTGGTGCTCAGGAGGTGCCAAGAAAATTCTCAACATCTTCAAATGGCTTACAAGCACGTCTAGGCTTCAGATAACATTTGCATAGCACCTACTTGCTCTAAGTGCATGCCCAGGCATGACGACGTGGATAATATATTATTAGGCTTAAAATACGATGGGAAATCACGAAAATAGGTTATCTCTTTTAAAAAAGACAGGGGAATTTTGAGATCAGCAGCCCAAAATCCATAAAACGCACCCAAAATTGTTCAGGAAGCAAAATCTTCATTGTTCAGTGATATTCAAACAAAATTAAAACGCCACCAAACTGAAGGATAGATGTTTGGTGAATGAAGCATGTTTTAAGAATCAGGAATGGAATTCCAGATCCAAGGATTCGGTTCAATGGATAAGCACAGAGCAGGCCAAGGAAAATCAGGTTACACAGGTCCGAACAAAATTAATGACCCAGAATTCATGCAAATATTCTCAGCAATGAATTTACATTTCTCTCTGTAATAACCTCATTAGAACAAGTCAGGATTTGCACGGGGTCCTTGAGCTAGCACTCGAAGTCATAGGGCAAGAAGTCTCACAGGGATCCAAGGAAGTATTTTTTTTATCCAGAGTTGAAATCTGGACACCACCAAAGAGCATGATGGAAGCAAGTACTCTCACGAGATTTAAGTACCTAGATGAACACTTGAACCGCTAAGGGATTAGCTACAGAAATGTAGTGGGATTAGATCAACATCAACATGAACAGAAGGTCCTATTTTTGAGGTACACAATTCTCTCTGCATTTTAGAGAGATTTACATGTGGCTACATCTCTGGCATTCCATCCGTGTCAGCTCCCATCCTCTGGTCCTGACATTGCTGAACTCTAGTTCCTTGCTGCTATGTGAAACAATGACCTACATCTTTAGCCCTGCTTTCAGAAAGTTAGACAGTATTTTCCCTTTCAGCACCTCCACCACAAGAAAGTTATAACATGGTTAACTGCTTCAACTGCAGAGCAACAAAGAAGCTCGAACTATTAACAGTTCCAGAGCAGAGAATCACATTTAGAAGCTCCTCATTAAACTCTCTGGAGAAGCAGAGTGTCTTGCCACACTCCCTCACAATAGAATTGAAATTGCAGTCATGACTGGAAAATCACAATACCTGAACATTAACAGGTCACTGGCCAGGTCATAAAATCACTGCTTTAACATTCTCAACACAAGGAGGTTTTCTTGGTCTCATCCCAGAAAATGTGGACTCTATTATAAACAATTCTCTTCTTAAAAGAAGGGAATTAAAGAGGGAAATGACCTCCTCTGAGGTCCAAAGCACTTTAAATCTTTGAATTTTCTGTTTATAACAGTCCGATTTATAATCATAAATTTTGATCAGCATTCGCTGCGAATGTCAGACATATTCAGAGCCTCTAGTCCGAGATGTGCTTTAACCACCTGTCAGACAATTTCTGACTGCAGACACCCAGTTGGGGAGCTGCGAAAGTGGGTGGTGGTGGTGTGGATGGAATCATCAGCCAGGCCATTTGTGTAGCCTTGTGTTAATGACTCATCCACGTCGCAGCACTCCCTTCTATTGCATTTTGCACATCAACCAGAACTTTATTCTCAACCTTCTGCAATGTGACCTTTACCCTGAACTCCAAATGTATGGTGATTGCACGGCAGCCACAGCACACATGCCTTTTAATTGTTACCGAAGTATTTTGAACAAGTGTATAGCCTCTCTGTTTTAAAACCTAATAAGATATTTTCTCTTCGAAACTGTGCTGTCCAGGCACTGCTAGGGAAAACTGAGGTGGCCAAGGACCTTCTTACCTTTTCTTGTTTCTGCTTTTCATTACACAGTGTTGTCAGAGAGTTGTTCAACTTTTTCAAGTCATCAGCTTCCACTGTATATAAAGAAAAGTCAGAGCTGAACTCTTACAGCAATCTCAGATACACACATGGTCCGCCAACAAATAGGAACATTTCTACATCCCAGAATACTAGCAGGGAGATGGAACCTATCAGCAGATACCGTAGATCCCGCGTGAAATCCAGCCCCACAATGATAAAACATGCTAGTCATTCTTTGACTCAACGATGACACTGAATTTAGTTCCCACAGAACAAGATTTCCCAATCGGTGTAGGCAAGGTATCATATGAATTTTAAGCCCAACCATACCCTGGAGGCAGATCCATCAAAGTTCATCACTGGATTTAGATAAACCTACAAGACATTGTGAGAAGAGCCTTCCAATAGGATTTCATATTTCTGTAGATGCCAAAATATACAAACCAATGAAAAAAAATTACATTCACACACACACACAGTCAACTTACATGAAATGCTAATGTCTCTGAGTAGGGTTTCCACGAAGTCCACATAATATATAGATTTTTCAAACTGTGTAATCTTTTCCTTCAAGAGCTTTCCAAATTCAACAAAGTCTTCCCTTGAGGTCGGGCACATGGAGTCAATTCCAAACTGCGTTACGTTATTCATGCCTGAAAGAGAAAGGTAACATGAAAGAACATGGAACAGTTCAGCACAGGAAAATCATGCCCAAATTAAACTAAAACTGCTGTTTATACACATCTCTCCATCCCTTTGCATATTCATGTATCTACCCTGAAGCTCCTTAACACTACTTTCATGTCTGCTTCCACCACTACCCCAGCACTTCTTTCCAGGTACAGGTATACCCCGCTTTACAAAGATAGATTGTTCCCGAGAAACCATTCGTAAAGTGAAAATTTTTAAAGCGAAGACCCATTGACTATTATTGGAGCCAATTTTCATAAAAGCCAAAATCCATTATTACCCCATCATAATTTCTTTGCAAAAGTGAACACCGGTTTCTTCATATTAGCAAATTTAAAAAATTTGAGTACAGATATTTGCAAAACGGGGGGGCTTACCTCTATCTACCGTTCTGTGCAAAACTCTTGCCTCCCACATCTCCTTTAAACTCCACCCCCCACCTTCATTTTAAACACAATGTCCTCTAGTATGCAAGACTTTTTACCCTGGGCAATAACTGACCCTGATTCTCACTGTCTACCTATTCCTTTCATAATTTCATAAACTTCTATCAAGGTTCCCCCCAGCTTCCAATGCTCCAGAGAAAACAACCCATGTTTGTCCACCATCTCTGCAAAGCCTCCAATCCAGGCAGCATCCTGTGGTGGGGCGACCAGAACTGCACAATGTTTTAAGTGCGCCTCAACCATAGTTTTATATAGCAACCATACTCACATCCTCAAACCCCTGATGGATATAGACAAGCCCGCCATAAGCCTTCATTGTGATCCTATCGATTTGTGAGGAGCTATGGACCTGGACTCCCTTTACACTTTAATTCTATTAAGAATCCTGCCAGTAACTGTATGCTTTCCCCCTGCTTTTAACCTCCCATCTCACCTATCTGTACTAAATCTGTCATTTCTCTGCTCATATATGTAATTATATTCTGTTGTATTCTTTCATAGTTCTCTACACTGTCCACAACATATCAATCTTTACATCGTCTACAGACAAATCCGAATCAGAACTCTCAATTCTCCTTGGATCCCACACATCTTTAACTTCTACATTAGACTACCATGAGAGATCTTGTCAAATGCCATACTGAAGTCCATGTAAACATTCATTGCCCTACACTCTTCATCCACCTTAATCTCCTGTCCTGCATAAAGCAATGATTACGTCCATAATCAGACCACACCTTTCTAAATATGCCTAAATTCTATGCATCCCCTCAATCTCCCTACCACTAATGAGATTCGCTGGTCTATAATTTCTGAGATTATCCCTATTTCCCTTCTTGGCTACTTTCTGTACCTCTGGTGAGGATATAGTCATCAAGGCCCAGAGGACAGAATCCAATTTCCCAATTTGTAAATACCATCAAGTCCGAGGACCTCTACACATTGTAATACCCAGCACCACCTCTCTCTTGATCTCTAAAATGCCCTAACCACACCCCATACTGCTCCCACTATCCATCTTGTCCTTCTCCATTGGAAATACCAATGTAAGACCTTGCTCTGACTCCAGACAAATTTTCTTCTTTGTCCTTGAGGGATTCCATCTTGAATTAAAGATTCTATTATTTTGGACATCTCAGTCTTCCGGTACCTCAAACCTGACCCCAATTCAAAGAGTATGTACTAAAATTTCATCACGAATAACTGAAATTATGGAAACTGCTATCCTTCAAACACTGTATGATCGCTCCCACTCCTTTCCTTCCTCTCCTTTCAACGCACCATGAAATGCAAACCATTACATGAACAAGCAGCCCAGCTGCCATTTACACCAGGCTTCATTCACACATATGGACAATATAAAGAATATTTAACAAATTGCTTTAAGATAGCAACTTTAATAAATTTGTTATCTGAACAAAATAAATCTGTGACAGTGTTTGTGTTAAGTCATATAAATCAAAGGCTTGTCAAAGAGAGTCTTTGTGAAGCTAGGCAGAGGAGCTTAGGAAGCAATAGAATCACATATGGTACAGCCCAAAATGTGGTAGTATGTGACAAAAAGCACACACCAGTCCCCCAATACAATGCGACACACTCCTGAATCAGCCAATATTCTAAACACTGGAACATTCTACTTCAGGACTCTACAGAATTACAAAGAGTTTATTTTGAAAAGGAGTCTGTTTCCCATTATTTTTTCCACTTGTTTAAAAGCGATTCCTTGTTATTGCTGTGAGGGATTGAGGTTTTTGGACCTTTTAAGTGGATTGCTACAAAGCACACTTTGCCTCCCTTATTCCAATAGAAATGTTGCCAAATTAAAGGTCATAATCACCTAACCTGCAACGGCCTCACCATAATTAATAATTTTCCGACATCAGACTTCAGACAGATGTATTAATGCTGAAGAAAATTTGCTCACATTCATTCTTGTGTGATTTTTTAAACCATCTCAGCAGAGTAGGTTTTATTTAAAATACTGCAACCACAGGATCTGTGTCCAAGATGCCAGCGCCTATGACTGACAGCAGCCATGAGGAATTACAGAACCCTGGGAAGCAGAGGACTGGAGCAGGGCTTCAGAAAACGAGAAGAAATCCCCCATTTGAGAAGGAGAAGCAGAGGAGATGAGCCACGGGATGGTGACCATGCTGGCAGACCGCAGGCTGTGGACTGAAGGCAACTGTGATTGAGGGATTCACATCAGGCTGTGGACTGGCTCAAGACTTGTTGAAGGATACCAGGTATCGGAATTAGGATGTGAAAGGGTCCCAAAGGCACCGAAGGGTTCCTGATGGTGTCGGAGCTCGAGCTGCTGATGGTTTGGACTGGACTCGGTATGGCTGCAGGAGCATTGGATGCTAATCCACTCTTGAGGGGACTCTCTTTCTCTGGAAGAGGTGCTTCAGGCAATTTCTGCCGATGGCTAATCTACCTTTCAGCAAACAAAACCAAATTTTGTGCTATCTTGCACATCTTTATTTCATGACAAAAAAAATTATTTTGAGTATTAACAGCACAGATAACCCAATTCTCAAACTAGAAGGCTCAAAATTTAGAGAACAATCTCACAACATCAATAACAATCGAAGCCACGAATGTGGGATGAATTATATGAAATAATCAGAAGCTATTGCTCTAGTTTCCACCACGACAGTACTGCCAGCTAGCTCCATGTAACCTTCTGGAGATTAGCATCAATTACCCTCCTCCAGCTACCAACTTGTTAAACCTCAACCGTGAAGCCATACACCCACAATTCTGTGCTCCAAAAGCCACTCCATTCACTGATTCATGGGTGCACATGCACCTATTTGGGAACACACGTACAAAAGTATGCCACAGCATCTGCAGACTTGGTTTAACAAAAGTAGGCCAGTCTACTCTTCATTAGATCTGTACCTCAACATCATTTATATACCAATCATATACTTTTAAAAACTTTTTAAAACAAAGCAGTCCCAAGTCTTACATTTGAAAATCCCACCATCTATACAGGGACAGGAGGAGGAACATCAAGTCTTTCTTACAGACCAAGGTCAAACAATGGAACAATAAATGTCCTGTGTTGGCAGAGCATTGGTATGCCAATTACGTATACTATTAAGTACTTAATTGGTAATCCAATCATGTATAATTAGTATATTAAGTTTTCAGTCACTCAACAGGTGAGGCTGCACCTGTGGGAAGTGAAAAGGTTACGTTTCAGAGGGTAGAACTCCCTCTTTGTCCCAAAATGTTGAACTATTTCTCTTCCGACAGAAGCAGCCTGATTTTTGAGTATTTCCAGCATTCTCTGGCTGTTTGATTTCCAGCAACTGCAGTTTGTTTGAGTTTTCATGTTTCCAGTCACCTCCACTGTAGCTACTTCTATCAGGAAGAAGCAGGTTTTAAAAAAAAAAACACACCCATGAGCACGCACATACAAGGATCTTAACTCAAACCAGAAGCAATTCTGACTAGTTTTGATTCTTGTCAGACCAGAGGGGGAAAAAAAACAAATGCTCATAGGGAGACCTGGAAGGGAAATGTGATTGATCCAAAAGATCTCAATTCTACCCCTGGGCTCTCTCCTCCCAAGACCAACCAATGTGAACTACTGCTCTCTCCTGTCATAAAAGATACCTGAATCTTTCGAGTGGGTTTCGCAGAGTTCCTCATATTAAAAGGCAAGAACCCAGAGAATTTTTCTTGACAAAAACTGACATACAAATAGGAACTTCAAAAAGTCTCATAACAGGGACACGAAGATGTGATACAAAATAATTCAGCTATTCCAAACAAAAAGGTTGCAATACTCCAATTTTATTTGGGAAGATTAATATTTTTACATTCAGGTCCTCTAACTGTCTATTCGAAAGACAACATCAGGCTTGCACAGGACGTCCATCCAGAATCAAGTGAGAAACTCTAATTAGCCATAGATGAGCCCATTTTATAAGAGCCAACACTGAACACTGAAACTTGCAGATTTTTCACGGAATGAATGCTCAAAATTTATAGAAGTGGCAAGTTCAAAACTGCAGCATGTGCACCCAGTCTTTGATAAGCAACTGCAACAGTAATTTGGAAACGCATTTCACCATTTTGGACCTCTATTTCTACATTGCCTGAAAAAAAAAGCTGCACGTGCAGCGATGAATGCCAAACTGAGGCCTTTATTTAAAAAATGTGCTTAAATAATCAAATGGAGTATAGTTGGACAACTGTGTCTGGAAAATCAAAGTGGGCAGATCCAACTGTGCTTAATTAAATAGGATTGCTCCACATTTATTCTTTCTGCACATTGAGTCACCCAGAATCTAACATCCATACACTGTGCCCACAGTGTTGCAGCCCCATCTCTAGCAAAGGAACAGAACTGCACACATTTTATTCCAGTTGCTATTTAAATCCTTGATTATTATCCTCCACAGGAAGCTATTCAATGCATTGTTGCCTGTGCCAGTCCTTGAGGAAGACACGGGTTCCATACATTCTCCCTTTCTCCATAACCCTTTGTAGCTAAATATGATCCCTGAAATTTAAAATGACAGCAGGGAGTAAGTTGGTCAGCAACTGTATTTCTCCCAACCCTACACTACACCGTACTGATTAGCATTTCTATTCTGGGATCGGCCCAGCCAGTCTGTACTGTGAAGCACAAGTAGCTGCTCTTTTTAATCCGCTTCAAGAGGCACAAGGCAATTTTTCCTACACACTAGATGGCTGGACAGTTGCAAGGTCCAGCACAAGATCATAAGAAATAAGAGCAGGAGTCGGCTGTCCGGCCCATCAAGCCTGCTCGACCATTCAATGAGTTTGTGGCTGATCTGATGAAAGGTTTATCTCCACCTACCTGCCCTTTCCCCATATCCCTTCATTCCCCTACTGTGTAATAATCCATCCAACTGTGTTAAATATATTTACTGAGGTCACTTCCACTGCTTCAAATGGCAGTGAATTCCATAGATTCCATAGATTCACCACCCTCTAGGAAAAGCAGTTCCCCCTCATCTTTGTACTATGAGGCTATGTCCCCTAGTTCTGGTAAAGAAAGGAAACAAACACAGCACCATCAAAGCCACTCCACAAGGACTGCAGCAGTTCAAGGTAGCAGCTCACAATCAATTCCCAGGATCAATTAGAGATGGGCATTGCATCCTGGCCTTGTCAGAGATACCTGTGCCTCAAGTGCAAACAAGAGAGACACAATAGAGGCACAGGAGACTGCAGATGTTGGAGGTTGAGCAGCATCAGTGAAAGAAAATGAATAGTCAATATTTCAGCTGAAACCCTTCATCTCTTGTAATGGTCACTTTATACCTCATAACTTTAATCACAGCAATTTAACATATCCCCCATTTTCCGGCTAACAAATTCTCCCCACTCCCCCATTGCCCGGCTAACGAATTCCTCCCCCCACCCTCCCAATTGCCCAGCTAACAAATTCCCATCCCCCCCCCAATCCCAGTTCCATGGCTATAATCAATGAATTCCATGCTGACCTCAGATTAAAGTTACAACTTTCCAGGACAGTTTAGCTCAGCAAATCAAATCACAGCCTCAGCCACACTGTTGGAGTCTGTTAACAATAGTTTACAACAGCATCAAAGACAAAGGAACTGTCGCCCAGGGCAGTTCTAACTGTTCTTTACCGAAAATCAATTGAAAACAGAAACACTGGACACACATGCAGTGCCACACTATCACCATAATTTTAACTTAAAGAACGTTTTTTGGCAGCTTACCAAATGTGTCCTTCGCAACTTCCAAGTCTGCCTGCTCCTGTAGCTTCGCTAGTCGAAGTTTCTCTGCTACTTGTTCCTCAGTCGAGAGCTCTGCTGGTTCCTGCGCTTTTAATGACTTAAAAGAAAAGTTAGACTGCTTCAACATAAAATGCCCAGAGAACTTCCCAGCTTCCCAGTAACAACAGCAATGGGTTCAGTTAATCTTCACTTTTCCTATTCCTCAATATTTTACATATTCTAAATTCAATTATTCTCAGCGCCTGACAAGACCAGCAGGTAATACTGAGCCAAACAGAGGAGAAAATGGGCCGTGTTCCTAAGCCAATGGTTCAAAATCCAGGGCACAGCACATTAGGTCGTTGTTATTGGGGAGGAAACCCCAAAATGAGTAAAGGTGCAGTTTCTTCCTGAAGAACATTCACAAATCAACTAGATTTTTGCAACAATTCAATTCCTTCACAGTCACTCGTACTGACAGCAGTTTTACAATTAATTTGTACAAAGCTCGACTGAGATTTGAATTGACATTCAGTGACTCCGATGCTACCAGAAAAAGGAGGTTCAGACAGGCTTGTCGAAATTTCCTTGGGGCGAATTGCCTGGTGATATTCATTCTCCACTGGTGAGAATGGCTTTTGATTGAAGATGAGGAATTCATGATACCATAAAACTCCTTGTACAACAATGTGATTCAATAAAACAAAACACAAACAATTCCCTCAAAGAAACCAAGGACTGACTGCAGAGAGAGCATGTCCATCCAGTCACAGGGTATGCAGAAAGCCATGCCTACTCACTGGATGGTCTGTTCATTAGATGTCCCCGTGCTCACTACTGATACACATGTTGGTGCAACATGTTTGTATTCAGTTTTAAAAATGTGACATCAAATTTTTAAAGAAATTTCATGCCAAATGTTTTTAAAACAAACTTGAGTTATAGCTTTGCAGCCATGACTAAATAGCAACACTGATATCAACTAACAAAAATCCATGTTAAAAAAAACAAACCACCCATTCTCCTCAAAGGCCAATTTTACTTCTGTGTTAGAATTACAAGGTGTATTAGTCATTTCAGTTCAAACTCTTTATGCATTTCCAAATTTGCAAGGGAGGGATTAAGAGTTTTCAGCGGTAGTGTATATCCTGTCGAGTCCTCAGTTTTAGCTAATGTTGAATGGTTCAGCATTTCCCCAGCACGTGCCCTCTAATGGCCAAAGAGATAGATGTTTGTGGAAGTTTCCCTCCCCAAAGATATAAAGCAACTTACGTTTTTCAGCGCTGCATACTTCTTCTTTAGTCTATCTCTTTCCTCTTTTTCTTTAATCCTATCGTTTAATTTTTTCTTTTCTGAAACCTTGACTTCTGTGATAAGAATTCCAAAGCCAGAGAGATCAGTATTCCCCCCCCCGATGGCATGACGTGGTCTCATTTTATCAGTGACAAGTTGCAGTACAACTCCAATTATCCAAAATCATATTCTCCAAAATCTATTCATTAGGATTATGTATTACATAATGATATCCGAAACAAATCAGAGATCCTTACTTATCCAAAAGTTTTTTCGGAGCCGAACTGACCTAACATTGAAAAAAATTCATTTAACGTGAAATGAGAACGACAATTATCCTCATTTCAGGTAACCCCCTCCCCTCTCTCCATTTCTTCTTTACCTACTCCTATTGACTTTTCTCTCCAACTCTCCCTTGCAAACTTCCAGACACAAGCAGTTGGAAGAATCCCTTGTCCTGGTGTCATCAAGGAGGGCAGCCTCCAGGGCACGAGTGGGACCTTGGGCTCAGTGGAGTCCACTCCCCTCCCTAGCACACCAGTCGTCGACTGAATCCTCCCATCGGCCTAGTGCATGTGCAGTAGGTCTAGGAAAGGATTCAGAGTTGGGACTCTGGCATCAGGAGCTTTGGTGACTGGGGAGACAGGAGCCCACTGACTCACCAGTGAGTGTTCCACTGGCCCGGGAAGCCTCCATGGGGATCATGGCAGCGATGGGTTTGTGTTGGAGATTGGCAGAGGCGTTGCAGCCAGAATTTAGTGAGAATCAAACATTATTTTAATGCTTAAAAAGCCTTCACTTGTTGTTTGTTTAAACATTAATACGAGTAATTTGCTGTTGCTACTGGGCTGTTTTTAAAAAAAAATGACTAGTATTCAAAAAAAAATGTTTAGCTATAATAGGCCCAGTCCCAACCGTTTCAGATAATCGGAGTTGTACTTTAGCTTTGCCTTTTCACCTTCCTGTGCAATACCCAAAACATTTCCATGCATTTAATGTAGGTTGAATGGCTGCCTTGTTTCTATTTCTTAGCCTTATAACCTCTCAGATGCCTTACACAATTGGCCAATATCCATGTGTAGTTCTGCCTCAATTTTATTTGGAGAAAGCAAAATTATTTGAGGCCTCCTACTCACAGAATATTAAATTCAACAGCTTAAGAGAGATCAGTAACATGTCAAAATTATTAATTCATTATTTAAAAGCAAATTACAGCAATGGATGGAAATCTAAAAAATGGTGAAAATATTCAAAAACTCATGTAGGGAAGCAGATAACATTTCAGATCCAAAAATTTCTCTCTTTAATAAAGCCTATCAGAATTTCTGAATGTTTCCAGCATTTTCTAACTGAAGTTTAGAATTTACCTTTCCCTGACCACTGGCATTCTTGCCTGAGTAAGTTTGAAATATCAAGTCTATTGTCCAAGATAGAACTCTTAAGCTTGGGAAACATTCCAATGCAATGTTTGGCAGAAGTAGATTGGGAGAAAATACTAGAGGGAAAAACAGTATCTGATGTGGGAGGATTTAAAAGAAAACAAGACAGCGCAGATCTGTACAAGGAGATCATGCCTCAAAAATCTAATTTACGGAAGAGGTAACTAAAAAATTAATCCAGTAGTAGCAATAGAGAGTGTGAGGAAGAGATTCACTAGGATTCAGCGAAGAATAAAGGGCTATAATTTTAAGATTTTGAATAGACCATCTCATTAGAATCCAGGAAGTTTGGTGGTGACCCGAGTGTTTTCTAACATTATGCTGTACATAGAAAGCATAGATAATTAGAATCTTTTCTCCAAACCTGGAACTAGAGGCCACAGGTTTGAGATTAGAGGGGAGACATTTAAAGAAGATATGAGGGAGACAATTTTCCAAAGGATAATGGATATCTGGAATGAACTGCCGGAAGAGGTGGCAGTGACAGACATAATTGCAAAGCTTAAAAGGTATTAGACAGGTACTTAGAAAGGACAGAGATATGGGTAGAATAGGACGAACATGATAGGAATCAGACTGCATGGATGAGGTGGGCAGAAAGGCCTGCTTCTGTGCTGAATGATTCTGGGCTCCTTATAAAAAGTCATCCTTCTATCAGTTAGAAATAGAAAGGAATCTTCATTTTACCCGTCTTAACTGGTGGCTTCTTTTCCTCATCGTCGTCCCAATTGTCCTATGGAAGGAAAAACAATTTACATAACCATTTTATCATGCATCAACTTCCATTCCTAAATGTGGTAAATTGTCACAAGATGCTTCACTGAAGCTATAACAAAATTGACATAGTCCCTCATCAAGAATTCCCTAAAATCGGTGTAATTTAGATTGATGTATCCTCTTGCTATAGCTTTGGAAAGAGCAAATAGGGAAACAATATCATTGAAATCCTTGTGGACCTTATCAAAGAGCATCAATGAACTACTCGGATCAGAAGATCCCGGTTCAGTCCCCAGTCCCTGGCAAGCTGATCTCTGAGCAGCCACATCACTGCGAATGAAGTCTCCAGGCTTCTGCTATAGCTTCAGTGCCCTCTTACAGCAAACTATATGTGAGAACTGTAATAAGGATACAATAAGACTTGACTGTAGCCCCTGAACAGCCAGTGTCACATCTTATTAAAGAATTCATACACTCGGAAGCCTTGTAATACATTAGAAAACAATTGCACATGAAGTGTTGATGTTCAAGACAATAAAGAACATAAACACAACCCAGGAATGGGATAACAAAATGGAAGTGTGGAAAAAATGCATTTATTGTACTTATGGTCTTCAATTTCATCGCTCAATGAATGAAAACTGAAAAAATGCTCAATAGATCAGGCAGCACCATGTAGAAGGTAAAAGAGTTATTGTGCCAGCACATCCCGACAACCACTGAGCCAAGTGGGAGGGACAGCATCTCACCATCTCAGCAAAATGGCCCTTCCAGCAATGAGGGATGCAAAAACCCTGGTCCAGATGGATTCCCAGTGGAGTTCTATAGTCAGTTCAGTTGGAGAGACTTTTCGACTTTAAATGTGAACTGCTTCTCAGATGCTTGTCTGATCCAGTTTTTCCTGGAGTTTTCAGTTTCTGAACTTCATCCTTCAATAAAATCACAACTGCCTCCCAATTCCTACTAGTGACTCTATAAATAACGACCAGATGAATAGCAAGTTTCAAACTTCCATGCCAATTCTCATTCCTTAAAGCTACAAATGTTCCTAACAACTCTGTAGACATTAAGAACTCAAATGCTGGAGGAGTCACGTGATGGAGTAGTGGCCGGACAGTGAACTCCAGCCCTCTCCAGAAAAGTCGGAAAAAATAAAGGAAAACACAAAGGCACAAAAATAAAAATTAAAGTAAAGTGAGTATAAAGGTGGAAAGAAGATGGCGACGAAAAAAGAAAAATCGAAACCAACGGTAAGAAGAGCGGAAGAAAAGACAACGGAAGAAGAAGGAGAAGGCCTTACCTGTTCGAAGAGGCCCGCGGTGGAGAGAGAAACCCGCTCCCTCAGGTCGGTAGAAAGTGGACTACAAAAATGGCTCGCTGAGCCGAGTAAAAGTGCGCAACCGCGCATGCAAAAAAACACACCGACGGGAGGGGGGACCAGCTGGGGAGTCGATCTCCACAGCCGGCAATGACAGCTACAGAACAGCAGCAGCAAGAGGAGAACATAGAAGACAACGAAAACAAGAAAGAAGAGAAGAAAAGGACAACAAAGAAACAACAGATGGCCAACCCAGAGAAAGAAGAAGAGGAAGAGTACAGTGAAATAGAAGAAGGGAAACGCAAGACAAAGGATATACTTTCTCTTATTAAAGAATACATGGAGTCATTTAAAGAATGGCAAGCGCAAGAATTTAATGATTTAAGAAGAAGAATAAACAATACAGCAGAGAAAGTGAATAAAATAGATATGACCTTATCAGAAATGGGAAAAAAATGGACAAGGTGGAAGAACGAGAAGCAGCAGTAGTAATGGAGGTAGAGGACTTAAAAAAGAAATTAGAAGAATCTAATAAAAAAGTTAAAGAGACACAAGAACTGTTAGCTCAGAAAATAGATATAATGGAAAATTATAACAGAAGAAAAAAACTAAAGATAGTGGGCCTTAAGGAAGATGAAGAAGGCAAAAATATGAGAGTTTATAAAAGATTGGATCCCCAGGATCTTAGGATGTCCAGAACTACAGCAAGAAATGGAAATAGAAAGGGCACATAGAGCATTGGCCTTTAAACCACAACCACAACAAAAGCCAAGATCTATTTTAGTAAAATTCCTAAGATATACTACAAGAGAAAAGGTACTGGAGAAGACAATGGAAAAAGTAAGAGAGGGCAACAAACCACTGGAGTATAAAGGGCGAAAAATCTTCATTTATCCAGATATAAGTTTTGAACTCCTGAAGAAGAGAAAGGAGTTCAATACAGCAAAGGCGATTTTATGGAAGAAAGGGTATAAATTTATACTAAAGCATCCAGCGGTATTGAAAATATTTATTCCAGGACAACAAAACAGACTATTCTCGGATCCAGAGGAAGCACGAAAATTTGCAGAACAATTACAAAATAGACTGAGGGATGAAGACGTGTAACGAGAGTACAAAAGACTGAGAACTAAAAAGACACATAAGTTTTGAACTCCTGAAGAAGAGGAAGGAGTTCAATACAGCGAAAACGATCTTATGGAAAAAAACTATTCTCGGATCCAGAGGAAGCAAGGAAATTTGCAGAACAACTACAAAACAAGCAGAGAGATGAAGACATGTAATAAGAGTAAAAATGACCACGATTTATATGTATGTGGGTAAAGAGGTATATGTGTGTATATGTATAGTGTGCATACATGAATGTATCCGTATTTAGAGGAAAATATAGAGAGTATAGACAAGAATTAATAAGGGAAGGAAATGGAATAGAGGGAATAAGGATGGAATTAAAAGAGTGACCTTTGTTACATATGAAAAGTGAAATCTTTTCTGGGGGGGCTGGGTGGGGAGGAGTTACGGTCACTGCAAAATCAGCTGACGCTTGTGAGCGAATTCGCAAATCCAAATGGAGAGGGGAGATGTGGTTGTCCGTCAAGAGATAAAGGACAACTCAGGAGGGGAAGGGGAGATTGGGGCTAAAGAAGTTTTAAATAGGAGAATAAGGAAAATGTTTGATGTTTTAGGAATGTTGTCTTATAAAGGGTTCAAAACAAGAAAACAGAAATGGATAAGAAGGAAAGGTAATGATGGAGAAACGGAAAGGGAAGATAAACAAAGTATAAAATGGCTACGTTGAACTATATGACTTTAAATATTAATGGAATACATAACCAAATTAAAAGGAAGAAACTGCTAAATTTACTGAAAAAAGAAAAAATTGATATAGCATTTGTGCAAGAAACACATTTAACTGAATTGGAGCACAAGAAATTAAAGAGAGATTGGGTAGGACACGTAACAGCAGCATCGTATAATTCAAAAGCAAGAGGAGTAGCTATATTAATTAGTAAAAATGTGCCATTTAAAATAGAAGAGGAAATAATAGATCCAGCAGGGAGATATGTAATGATAAAATGTCAGAAATATTCGGAGTTTTGGAATCTACTCAATGTATATTCACCTAACGAAAAAGATCAAAAGTTTATGCAAGATATCTTTTTGAAGATAGCAGATACGCAAGGGAACATATTAATAGGAGGGGATTTCAACCTGAATTTGGATTCAAATATGGACAAAACTGGGAAAAAAATTAACAGAAAGAACAAAGTAACCAAATTTATAATTAAATCGATGGAAGAAATGCAACTTTTGGATATATGGAGGAAACAACACCCAAAGGAAAAGGAATATTCATATTTCTCGGCTAGACATAAAACATACTCAAGAATAGACCTATTTTTGTTATCAGCTCGTATGCAAGATAGACTAAGAAAAACAGAATATAAAGCTAGAATACTATCGGACCATTCACCCTTAATATTGACAGTAAAGTTAGAGGACATCCCTCCAAGAATGTATAGATGGAGATTAAACTCCATGCTACTTAAAAGACAGGATTTTAGAGAATTCATTGAAAGACAAATTAAAATGTATTTTGAAATAAATACGAAATCAGTGAAAGATAAGTTTATACTATGGGATGCAATGAAAGCATTCATTAGAGGGCAAATAATAAGTTATGTAACCAAGATGAAAAAGGACTATAATCAGGAAACAGAGCAGTTGGAAAGGGAAATAGTAAATATAGAAAAAGAATTAGCAATGAAGGAAGATACAACAAAAAGAAGAGAATTGGCAGATAAAAAAATAAAATATGAAACACTACAAACATATAAGGTGGAGAAGAACATAATGAAGACAAAACAGAAATATTATGAACTAGGGGAAAAAACGCACAAAATCCTAGCATGGCAGCTTAAGACAGAACAAGCTAAGAAAATGATATTGGCATCAAGGAAAAAAGACAAACAGATTACATATAATCCAAAAGAAATTAAGGAAAACTTTAGAGAATTCTATGAACAATTATACCGAACTGAAAACGAAGGGAAAGAAGGGAAAATAGATGAATTTCTAACTAAAATTGAACTACTAAAGCTACAAATAGAGGAACAAAATAAATTAACAGAGCCATTTGGAATAGTAGAAATACAAGAGATAATAAAAAAAATTACCAAATAATAAGACACCAGGAGAGGATGGATTCCCAATAGAATTCTACAAAACATTTAAAGACTTATTAATTCCTCCCCTCCTGGAAGTAATCAACCAGATTGATAAAACACAAAGCTTACCAGATTCATGTAAAACAGCAATAATTACAGTAATACTAAAGCAAGGGAAAGATCCACTCACACCAGCGTCATATAGACCAATATCTTTACTTAACACAGATTATAAGATAATAGCTAAACTATTAGCAAACAGATTAGCAGAGTATGTACCGAAAATGGTAAATCTAGACCAAACTGGATTTATCAAAAAAAGACGCACAACAGACAATATTTGTAAATTTATTAACTTAATTCATGCAGTAGAAGGGAGTAAAGCGCCAACAGTAGCAGTTGCTTTAGACGCAGAGAAGGCCTTTGACAGAGTAAAATGGAATTGTTTGTTCAAAGTATTGCAAAAATTCAGTTTACCGGAGAAGTATATTAATTGGATTAAAGCATTATATAAGGGACCATTAGCGAAAGTGACAGTAAATGGACATGTATCAAAGCAATTTAACTTAAGCAGGTCAACACGGCAGGGATGCCCACTATCACCTTTATTGTTCACGTTAGCTATAGAACCACTAGCAGAATTGATAAGAACAGAAAATAATATAAAAGGGATAAAAATAAAAGACAAGGAATATAAAATCAGTTTATTTGCGGATGATGTTATAGTATACTTAACAGAACCAGAACTATCAATAAAAGAATTATATAAGAAATTGAAGGAATATGGAGAAGTGTCGGGTTACAAGATCAACATAAATAAAAGTGAAGCAATGCCTATGAATAATGTGGATTTCTCAAAATTTAAGAAGGAATCACCATTTAGATGGCAAATGCAAGCAATAAGATACCTAGGTGTACAAATAAATAAAAATCTCGGCCAACTATATAAACTCAATTATTATCCACTATTGAAAAAATTACAGGACGATTTAGAGCATTGGAAAGATTTACCACTAACACTAATAGGAAGGATAAACTGTATTAAAATGAACATTTTTCCAAGGAAATTATACCTATTTCAGGCATTGCCAATACAACTGACAGAGAAATTCTTCAAGGAGTTAAAGAAAATAATTAGGAAATTTTTATGGAAAGGGGGGAAACCGAGGATAGCACTAGATAAATTAACAGAATAGTATAAACAAGGAGGCTTACAACTGCCAAACTTTAAAAAATTATTATAGAGCCGCACAATTAAGATACCTATCAGATTTTTATCAAACAAGGGAAAAGCCAGATTGGACCAGATTAGAATTAGATAAAATAGGGGAAAAGATACCTGAACACATATTATATAAATGGGATGAAAAATTGGTACAACATAGAAGTTCTCCAGTATTACATCATCTACTCAATATTTGGAAGAAGATTCATGTAGAAAGAAATAAAACAAATTATCAATTACAAAACTAATATTGACGCAAAATAAGTTACTCCCTTTTACAATAGATAACCTTTCCTTTAGAGAATGGGAGAAAAAAGGGATTAAAAGAATAGAAAATTGTTTTTCAGGAAATAGATTATTATTCTTTGAACAAATGAAAGATAAATACAATATAACTCAAGATACAGCGCTGGCATATTATCAATTGATATCCTACTTGAAGGATAAATTAGGAAGCAGTTTGAGTTTGTCAGAGGGAAGTAACTTTGAATATGTGATTACAGATACAATGATAATCAAAAGATTTATAACAAATATGTATATTAAACTGCAAGAAAAGGAGAATGAGGAAACAAATGGTAAAACTAAACAAAAATGGGAACAAGATTTAAATATAAAGATAAAAAAGGAAACATGGGAAAAGTTATGTTCTGGAACGATGAGAAATACAATAAATATGAGGTTATGTATGATACAATATAATTGGATACACAGGCTATACATTACACCTCAAAAGTTAAATAAATGGGACCCAACAGTATCTGATAGATGTTTTCGATGTAAAAAAGAAATGGGAACAACAATTCATGCAATCTGGACAGGTGAGAAAGTAGAAAAATTTTGGGAAGATCTAAATCAGATATTAAATAAAATAACAGAAAACAATATACCAAAGAATCCAGAGATCTTCCTCCTAAGTAACATAAAATACAAAGAATTTGGAATTGATTTGGAGGATGCACAAAAAAGATTTGTTAAGATAGCTCTAGCCGTAGCAAAAAAATGTATTATGTCAACCTGGAAATTGGAAGATAATTTGAAAATACAACAATGGTATATAGAAATGAATAAATGTATTCCATTAGAAAAAATAACATATAGTTTAAGAAATAATATTGAAATATTCGAACAAATATGGGAGCCTTACATGAAACACAATAGCGAAAACCTACCGGGGACAATCACTACCTAAGTTAACGGAAGGAAAAGGAAATGAAAAGAATGGACTCAGTGGAATTTCTTGTGTATTTTTATTGAATGACAACATTGTTTGACTGGTTTAATGTATCCTAGATTTTGTACTTTAAATGGACAGGAGGGGGGAGGTAGGGAGGGTGGGATGGGAGGGGGGGGGGAGAAAATGGCACTGTATATGTGTGAAAAGGAAAAAGTGTGTATCATGGTTAATGTGATTTATGGTGTGAAAAATAAAAAATTGAAAAAAAAAGAACTCAAATGCTGACCATTCAAATAAGCAGGCAGCTGGTGTCAACAACTTCAGTGTATTATTCAGGCAGATAATTAAATTAGGGCTCACTATGCCCTTTGAAAAAATGTTTAAAATACAGTCAAATTCAAAAATGTAAGGCAATTTGAAAGCAGTTTGTTGGAAATTCTCCACAATGCAGGCTGTTGAATTGGGAGATAAATAAGGCAGCAAATGGGTGGAATCAGTTATACAACTTCAATGACAGAAACACCCAAGAGCTATAAATGAACTAAGGCTTTGTAGAGATGTGAAGTACTGCCCCAAGCCTCCCTTGCCTTTCCAACATTTCTGAACATATTACACCTTCCTGTATCCATACATTCCCTACATTCACACCAATCCTGCCAGCTGACATGTCCCCGATTTCTAAAATTCTTCCCCAGAGCTCAATCACCGTACTGTACTCCCATAAATGCAAAATTCTATCAATTCCATATACAAATTTACAACATGGGCTACATCTCACAGAAAAAGATAAAGTACAGGAAGGTTACACAACCTGGAATTATGGTGTCTGGACAACAACCTCCCCCTCAACATCAGAAAAACAAAGGAGCTGCCATTGACTTCAGGAAACTGATGTGATTCATAGATACCACCAGGTGCTGAACATCTTCCCTGGAGATTCTCTGCCAGCCATCTTCAGCTCCTGCTTATTTTGGGGGCTTTTCCCCTTGAGTTATCTCTTCAGCATACGGAAGGCATGCTCGAATGGATTTAGATCAGGTGACTGACTTGGCTATTCAAGGATTTTCCAGTGTATTAAGTTTTAAAAAAATCCTTTGTTGCTTTAGCAGTATGTTTGGGATCATTGTCTTGGTATAGGATGAAGCACCATCCAATGAGTTCAGAGGCATTTGCTCAAATTTGAGCAGATAAGATTTTACTTTACACTTCTGAATTCATTTTGCTACCGCCATCAGCAGTTACATCATCAGTGAAGATAAGTGCGCCAGTACCTGTGGAAGCTCTACAACCCCAGCCATAATATCCCACAACCATGTTACATAGATGAGGTGATATGCTTTGGATCTTTAGGCCTCCACACTTTGCCCTTGCCATCACCCTGATACAGGTTAATCTTGGACTCATCTGCCCACAAGTCCTTTTTCCAGAATTCTGCAGGGTCTTTTAAATATTTCTTGACAAACTGAAATCTGGCCATCCTGCTTCTGTGGCCAAACTAGTGGTTCGCATCTTGCAGTGCAGCCCCTGTACTTCTGTTCAGGAAGTCTGTAGACTTGATACATCCGCACCAGCACACTCTTCTTAATGATGTTCCAAACTGTTGATTTTGATAATTCTGAAGTTTGAGTGTTGTCTCTTACTGTCTTATTCTTGTTTTTAGCCTATAGTGGCTTATTTGACTTTCACTGGCACAATTCTGGTCGTCGTATTGAAAAATGGCAACTACAGACCTTAGAAGCAAGCCTAGCTCTCTCTACCTGCACCAATGAAGCAATTAAACATACCCGAGTACTGTAATCACAAACACCTGTGAAGCCAAATGTCCTCAACAGTTCTGAAATGAGGAGACTATTTCTACATGGTCAAACCAAATTTATACAAATAAGAAAATCTGGAATGTACACTTGAATCGCATGTGAATTTAAAATTAAAACTGTGGAGCACAGGGGAAAATAAAGGAAAAAAATCTGTTTATCCAAAACATTATGGAGGGCACTGTACACTTTAGAAACATTAAATTCATTGATACTATATTTTTAAAAATTGTCAGCTTGATGCCCTATGTCAATCGGATGACTCAGAGCTTGAGTGGATTATAATAGTCTGTGCAAGATTAAATGGTTGATTCAACATGCAGATTTTGCTGACATTTTGAAACTTTTCACCCTTGTATTTGCATTCCAGGCTATCGGAACAGTTTTACCGAATGACTGTCTGCCGATATTGGTAAATGTATTCAATGTTTTCACTGGAATAACAATTACGGTTACACTGAATTTTAACAGTATGATTTACACACGGCACTTCCGCAAAGTCAAAATTTTCAGAGCCGTTCAGGTCAACTCCCGCCGTTCAGGTCAACTCCCGCCGTTCAGGTCAACTCCCGCCGTTCAGGTCAACTCCCGCCGTTCAGGTCAACTCCCGCCGTTCAGGTCAACTCCCGCCGTTCAGGTCAACTCCCGCCGTTCAGGTCAACTCCCGCCGTTCAGGTCAACTCCCGCCGTTCAGGTCAACTCCCGCCGTTCAGGTCAACTCCCGCCGTTCAGGTCAACTCCCGCCGTTCAGGTCAACTCCCGCCGTTCAGGTCAACTCCCGCCGTTCAGGTCAACTCCCGCCGTTCAGGTCAACTCCCGCCAATGATATACTGAACTTCCAGGTGGATGGAATTATGTCCCCCAGCAACTTCTACAAAGACACTATCAAAAACCTATTTGCTGGATGCATCATAGGAGCTGCTCTGTTCAAGATCGGAAGCTGCAGAAGGTAGTGAATGCAGCTCAGAACGTGTCAGAAATTCCACTCCATGGACTTCACCTACATTTCCCTGCCTTGAAATGGCAGCTAACATACTAAAAGTAAAACGCAGCACTGCCACTGGTGCAGAACTGTGGAGAGAGGGGAAAGGAGACACATCACTCCTCCGCAGGGTTCTAATGCCAAGTTCAATGACCAATGGCTCTGTACAGGCTTTAAACGGACTGTTAAAGGAACCAACAGTCTGGACCCAAGATGACAGTGCCCATGCTGGCAGAGGCATGGAGGGGATTATAGAATCCAAGGAAGCAGAGGATGGTGACCATGGTGGCAGACCAATGAAAGGCTCCGAGGGGGAAGAAATACAAGAGGTGGGCATTTGGAAACGAGGCAAGGAACCCACGCAAGCTACAAACAATTTGCAGTCAAAGGACTGGGATGACACAGGCTGAAGGGGCACCAGGTATTGGAACCAGGATTAAGAAGAGTACCTAGGGTGGGAAGGGCACCTATGGGACCTTGGGCACCGAAGGCTTCCTGGTTGTGTCAGAGAGAGCTCAGGTTGCCGATAGTTTGCAATGAACTCTCTGTGGCTGCTATGTGAACATTGGAGGCGAATCCTCTCAGTGACTCTGAAGGAACTCTCATTTGTTTCTCTTTCTCTGACAGTAAAGGATGCAGGGCAATTTATGCTGATGGCAAATCTAAATGCAATTTTGTGTAATATTACATCTGCTTTATTACATGACGATAAAAGAATCTGAAAGACCCATCACAAATGACACACCATTCTCCCTCCTCCCATTGGGAAGAAAACTCACAGCCAAACAGGCTTAATGACAGTTACTTCCCTGAAGCCATCAGGTTCCTGAATAAACACTACAACAGTGCGATTCTGCTGCCCTTGCTTGGATATTTTTTTCCCCATTGTAACTCGACTGTAATTTTTTTCTACTCTATATAGCTACATCAGTGGTTTTCAAACTTTTTCTTTCCACTCACATACCACCTTAAGTATTCCCTATGCCAGAAGTGCTCTGGGATTACTTAAGGTGAGTAGGGAAAAAAGGTTGAGAATCACTGCTCTAGACCAAAATATTAATGAAATATTTTGCTTGAGAAAAACTTGTCATTGGCCCATTTCCTTTGGATTTATGAAACCGTGCACATAATGAGTCAATTAGGTACAATTAACAGCAGTTTTCAAACTTTTTCTTTCCACTCACATACCACTTTAAGTAATCCTTTACTAATCACAGACCACCTATGTCATCGGCATTACTTAAGGTGGCATGTGAGTGGAAAGAAGAAGTTTGAAAACCACTAAGCTACATGAATGTTAAACTGCTTCCAGAAGAACCCTTCTCATTGTACGATATGTGTCAACTAAACTCCAGTGTACTATCCTGGGTCTCTTCAACATCAGTCCTTAGATTCTGAACCCTGCAGCATTAATATTTGATGAAAGCTATCCCTGTTGTGCACTTCTTGTCTTTTAGTGGTACCCTTCCTTCCAAGGAAGCAAGAAATCAGGATAGCAAAAGTATTGTGGAATCAATTGTGACAAGATTCAATTTATTGTCATAGTAATAAAACAGTGTCATATTACATGAAATTTCTTTTTGTCTGATGCAAGGCAGACAGATTTGCCGCTGGCTGGAATGGCCAAAGCGCCGCTTCCAGTCAGAGAAAGAGAAGCAAAAGAGAGACCCCCAGAGTCACCAAGTGTTCAGTGATTGTGCTTGAGTGAAGATAAGAAACTGGACTCTGGACAATTGTGCTGTGGTGGGAGAAATGCAGGATTTTGAGAAGGCTAAATAATGGATAACTAATTCTCCCCAGAAAATTTTACATAACACCATTTAAAGCACAGAAACATATTTACATTTGAAATTGAACTCTACTGGTTCCACACACTGCAAGATCTAAAAATCAAGAATGTAGCCACTCCTTAACAAACCCCACACCTAAAAAGCAAGTAAAATTGAAAGTAATGTTCATGGCAGTCCATATTGGGAAGCCTTTTCTATCCAATGGGTAGAATTTGACAATCAGCAATATCCAAGGTGAAAGTCAACACCAAGACAACAATTTGACTGGCAAATGTCATTTTTCTAACCTTTTAAGAATTTAACATGATAAACATAGCAGAAAAAAGGTGTACATTCACCCTTCTTCTCCATTATAATTCCTCTGGTCACATCCATTTGTCTGATTTCCCACCATAAGCAATGAATAATAATACAAAATCCATATGTCCCCGAAGAGCTTTACTATTGGTTCCAAATTAATTATCGGTATTAATCAAATGCACTCAGGCCAAGCCATGAATATCCAACAAAGTATCTGGGTTCACTAGAACTAAACTGGGAATTAAGGACAGGGCCTAGCAAACTAACCACAAAGCAGTTTTCCATAAGAATCCATAAGCCATGACCTGTTTTATTGCCAGTGCTCATTAATAAGCACAGGGATTTGGCATGGCTGGCAGTGAGAGGAAGCCCTCCAATCACCCAGAGAGCATGTTGTCTCCGAGATGATTGTCGTGGAGTGAAGACAGTCACCCACCTCTTTGCAGAATGCAGATTGCTAAGAGCGTGTGGAAAAAGATGTAAGAGTCCTTGTCATAGTTTATCCATGTTCTTCCCGGAGATGCATGCAGAGACAGACATCCAGATCTGACAGAAGATCAATGACTCAGAGAGAGATGCCTTTTGTCCGCCTGAAACTTGTTGGTCTTTCAGCACATGAAGATGTGTGAGGAAATGCTGCCAATTGGCACATTCCAGGCTGTAGGAGTACACACTGAGGGTTGGTGCCAACCCAGGTGCTGTGGGGAAGGATCAATCAGGAACCCTCCCATTACCAGACACTGAGGGGCTGGGACAACAGAAAGGTGGTGTGGGGGGAGCGGGGTAAGAAAGAGTAATCACAAGGTGCCACAGTGGTGGCAATGTTGCTAATTAGAGAGTACACTGATGAAAATGTATAGAGCCTAAGATTATGAAAAGAATGACTTTTATTGTAATTTATTGTGAATAAATGTTATTTTTGGAAAAAAAATGACTTGTTTGTCTTGCAGTGCAAGAAGTTTGCAAGCCAATGCTGCTAACTAGCACATTCCAGCTACTGTACTAGAAATGGGTCCTATGTAAAAAGCCTCTCAAATACCCCACAGATGCAAACATAACTGGCATTGGCACATTGTAAGATAATGTATTGAATTAAAGGTTCAATTAATTTACTGTACATATTGTTAATAAAGAATATGTTTGAGAAACTAAATTAATTTCTTGCTGTCAGTGTTTTCTTTAATATAGCAAGTCAAATTTATTATCATCGGATTGCACAAGTTCAGCCCTGAGAGTGTCCTCGGTGCAAAACAAAGGCATACCACACACACACAAAATAAAACAAAATTAGAAAAGGAGAATGGGGAAAATAAATCTGAAGGGAAAATGAAGGCCAGAAAGAGAAGAGCCCTGAATTCCAAGTTGCAGAACACAACTGAAGACGAGTCAGGAGCAGAATTGATAGGTTTTGAGGCCAAAACTGGCAAATAAGATGAGGTGACGGAGAAACATGAATCCATTTATAGAAGGCGATAACCTGGGTCGGCAACTACAGGAGGGATCAACACATGACGTGTCCATAACTCCACGTCAACGAATGCCCCGGCACACACACGCCCAGGACCAAGTGGCAGAGCCAGCCCGTTCTTGGTTCCCCCACCCTGTCTCCAACCCCCTCCTCTCCCTCCCACGTCCTGAAGCAGCAAGTCGCAGGGCTAATCGTGGGGAGCAGTGACTTGGATGCGTCCTGAGACGGGCGAGGGTGGGGAAAGAGGCCGGGCCGGGTCGAGCGGGGCCTGGGGGGGCCGGCCTTTACCTTCACATCCTCGTCCTCATCCTCGCCTTCCCACTTGTCCACTATCACCGGCTTCCTCGACTCCTCCTCCTCCTCCTCCTGGGTCCCGAAGTCCACGACGTCTGCAACACATACAAGCCGCCGGTTAGAGCGAGTACCCCCCGCTCCCTCGGTCCTCCCCCCGCTCCCTCGGTCCTCCCCCCCGCTCCCTCGGTCCTCCCCCCGCTCCCTCGGTCCTCCCCCCGCTCCCTCGGTCCTCCCCCCGCTCCCTCGGTCCTCCCCCCGCTCCCTCGGTCCTCCCCCCGCTCCCTCGGTCCTCCCCCGCTCCCTCGGTCCTCCCCCGCTCCCTCGGTCCTCCCCCCGCTCCCTCGGTCCTCCCCCCGCTCCCTCGGTCCTCCCCCCGCTCCCTCGGTCCTCCCCCCGCTCCCTCGGTCCTCCCCCCGCTCCCTCGGTCCTCCCCCCCGCTCCCTCGGTCCTCCCCCCGCTCCCTCGGTCCTCCCCCCGCTCCCTCGGTCCTCCCCCCGCTCCCTCGGTCCTCCCCCCGCTCCCTCGGTCCTCCCCCCGCTCCCTCGGTCCTCCCCCCGCTCCCTCGGTCCTCCCCCCGCTCCCTCGGTCCTCCCCCCGCTCCCTCGGTCCTCCCCCCGCTCCCTCGGCCCCCCAATCCCCCGGCCCACTAAACCCGCGCTCACCCCAATCGTCGGGCTCCGCCATCGCCACCGCCTGCTCACTCACGCCAAGGGATTGTGGGAAGCTGGAAGACTGGGGCGTATGGGATACTGGAGGTCCCAGTGGGAGGACCGCGTGGCTGCCCCGGCCTCCTGCAGGAGATCGCCGCCCGGCCCAAGTCCCGCCAGCCCCTTTCTGCGTCCACACTCGTCCCTTTTGCCCGTATTGGATGCTCTGCCTCGAAAGAAAACGCCAGCGCTGCCGCTGCTGGAGACCGGGGAGTGTGGAGACACAGCGCTGCTCCGGAGGGTTCAACCGCCCGGGCTTCACGATGACAGCTATCAACGGCTCGTAAAATCCTGTCTCCGCAAGGTCTGCGCTGGGCAGCGGCCCCGAGGGGTTGCAGACTCCCGAGGTCAGCAGCAGGGCACCAGAAATGGGGCGAACCCCACCCCATTGAGAAGGAGAAGCAGAGGAACCAACCCTACACGATGGTGACCATGGCAGCGGACCAGCGGAGGGCTCAGAGGCTGAGAGACCCACACGGGCTGCAGGAAACTTGCAGTCGGGAACCTGCAGGGGCTTCAGGCTGCTGGAGACTGGCTCCTGAGGATCAGGCATTGGACCCAGGATTCGAGAGGGTGCTGGGGGCAAGAAGGGCTCCCGAAGAGCTTTGGGCACTGAACGCTTCTTGATCGTTTTGTATGTTTGGATCTGGAACTCCGGTTGCCATTGAATAGAAAACAGGATTCTGAACAGGAGACAGAGGCTGGAGGCAAATCCATGGATACTCAGTTCCTCTGAAGGGACTCTCGTTTGCTTCTCTTCCTCTTGTAAGGGGTGCCAGGCACACTACTGGCGGTTCTTTGTCTGTCTTAAGGCAGACAGGTCCATTTTGTGTAATATTACAGCCTGTCTGCCTGTCCCGCATCGGACTTGTCAGCCACAAACGAGCCTGCAGCTGACGTGGACTTTTACCCCCTCCATAAATCTTCGTCCGCGAAGCCAAGCCAAAGACAATCCATTACAACAATGGAATTTTGAATCTCTGTGCCTGCTTCAATGTCTTTAAACATAGTGACTATGTGATTCCACTACCTTTTCTGGCAGCCAGTAACAAATATCAACCACTCTGGGGCAAAATAAAACACGAAGATCTTCTTTAAATCTCCCAATAAGATCTTGCAATATACATTGAGGGAATGCACAATGTGATTACAGTACCAGCAACCCAGCGAATGGGAAAGGTTCTGAGGGATAGGATTCATTTGAACTTGAAGTGGCAGAGATTAAGCAAAGAAAATTGATGTGACTTTATTAAGGGGATTCTTGTCTGACTTATTGATTAATTAAATCGATGAGGGGAATGTAGCTTACGCTGTCTATGGAACACTGGTCCAAAAGATCCTTGGCACTTTCGATCCAAAATTATCTTAGTGATAGGTGGCTTGAGGTGATTATCAAGGATTGTGTTTTGAGATTGGAAGCCTGTGAGCAGATCTGTACTGCAGGAGCAAAGATGAAGTTTTGCTGCTTGTTCTATACCTTAATGATCTGGATATGAATGGAGGGAGTATGAAAGCAAGTTCACGTGAGAATCATGGCACAGTTAGTAAAAACACGGAAATGTTGGAGGAACTCAGCCAGTCTCGCAGCGTCCATAGGAGGTGTAGATATATTACTGATGTTTTGGTCTTGAGCCTTCCTCATGGTAACAAGCAGGCAGGCATCTGAATTAAAAGAAAGGGAAGGGGGAGCAGGCAGGCATCTGAATTAAAAGAAAGGGAAGGGGGAGGAGTACAAACCAACAGACAAAAAAAGTGTTAATTGGATATGGAGAGGAGGCAGGAGAGAGGAAAGGTGAAACCTGATTGTGGGAGGTGGGGGGGGGGCTTTGGCTCTGAATACAAATCTGGAGTAGAGAGAGAGTGAGTTAGAAGAAAGATGACAAAGCGGAGGGCTAATGGAATCAGGAGAAGTTGATGTTAATGCCATCTGGATGGAGGATGCCCAGATGGAAGATGAGGTGTTGTTTCTCCAATTTGCAGGTGGTCTCAATCTGGCAGCGCACGAGACCATGGACAGACATGAGCGCCTTACTATCCTAATCATAAACTCCTCCAACACCACTAAAAGACCTGTCTACACTATTGAAGTAGCACTTTTATTTCTTGCACAACTGATATAGTTAATATCTATATTTTTTATAATTAATTAAAAAAAAATTAAATGAGATATCAGCAGGTAACAGGCCCTTTCAGCCTACAAGCCCATGTTGACCAATTACACCCAATTGACCTACAAACCCCAGTACATTTTGTAAGGTGGGAGGAAACCAGAGCACCCAGAGGAAACCCATGCAGACACATGAGAACGTACAAACTCCTTACAGACAGCACCTGATTCTAACCCCGGTCACTGGTGCTCTAACAGCTTTGCGCAAACCACCAAGTTAACCATGCCACCCACTTTTCTCATACTGGGATAATTTATAGTATTGGAGAGGGTTTTTTTTTAACAAATTGACCTATTTAGCTGCAGCAAATAAGAAATTCAATGTAGATGTACATTGTTTGAAATATTATGTTGTCTCAAATGGAATGTTTCAGTACCAAGTGGAGATTTGATATGCTGTGTCTTTTCATTGGAGTGAAGGCGGCTGAGGATATACCAAGCAACGTGAGCTATAGATAATGGCGATAGAAAACAAACTTCTTCACAGACATGTCTAAGAAAGGCAGGTTTAAGGAAAAGGACAAAGGATTTGAGGAAGAATGAGGGTGTGGTGGAAGCACGTACTCAAAACAACTTTTAAGTACTGTAAAACCCCTGTTATTTGGAATTCAAGCAACCGGCAAAAAGAAATTGCAGAAAATAGGTTTAAAAATCCAGAAGTTTAAAATGGTGTGCCTCACCACTCAGGCCACAGGCAATCTCAAGCAACTGGAAAATTCACTTATCTAGCATCTACCAATCCCCATAGGTGCCAGATACCAGGGGATTTACTGTTTTTAGATTAGCCCCTTGAGACACCTTGGCATAGAAGATCTTGAAAATGATCTTAGTTTAGACAGGCACTTGATGGTCAGTGTAGTTACAATTGGCTGAAGGACCTGGTTCTGTTCTGTACAATGCTACAACACAATGAACTGATCTGGTTTTGAAGATCAGGTAGGGATGATTGTTATTCTGCACCCACATTTATCACATTCTAGATCAGACTTAATATTTAGCACAATGTACAGTAAAAATCCCCATTATTCAGAATTCAAGCAACCGGCAAAAAAAATTTAGAAAATAAATAGGTAAAAAATACAAACATTTAAAATTGGTGCCCCTAGCGGTTGATTCACCAATCACACAACACGCATTCTCAACCAACCAGAAAATTCACTTATCCAGCATTTACCAATCCCCATAGGTGCCAGATACCCTAGGGTTTTGTGGTACATCCCGACATGATGTAGCTTCAAGTTCTCGTTACCAGATGAAGAGTGATGAACTCTGAAACACTCTTAGGTCTGTCTCAACCAGCCCTATAACCAGCTCAGATGATTGAGAATTGATTTCACTCACCCGATCACTCCACCTCTGGCAGTTGTGTCTTGGGTTGGAGGCCAATTATCCCGTCACTTAACCTCTTCTCTCTGTTCTCCATGCTCCCTTGACCCTGACCAAATCTTCTTTTGAAGCCATATTTAATCATTGCTCCTGTGAATCAACTTGAGATCTCTGGCTACATTAAAGGCATTATATAATTGTTAAAACTTTGGTCTTGTAATGCAGCACAAATAGAGTTATTGACCAGTCATGGCGTTCAGTCTTATCATTTAGCCAAGAGTAGATGGTGGTGATACCATTGCTCCATTCATCTTTCCTCGAAAGCAAGTTACACTTCAGTTCTCTTTTAGCCACATAGTGGTTCTGTTACAACTCTATCCTCACCCTATTCCATCAATCCACCAATCTTTCAATGAAATACTATTTCCATGGTTTAGTTTTGAATGCAACTCCATTTAGTTTGAGCCTTGTATCTGTCATGGAGCTCTATTGTTTTGAACCTTAACAATTTAAAAATAACTGCAGAAATCACTCAATTTGCATTAAGGTCATGCCCAATTAACCAATTTTTGGATTGTTCAAAAGAGCCACATTCATTGGTTGTGGGTGACATCAGTGATCAATCTCTATGCCATAGGTGCTCTGTGGTTAGTAAGGGATTACTTACATATAACATATAACCACTTACAGCACAGAACAGGCCAGTTCAGCCCTACTAGTCCATGCCGTAGCAAATCCCCACCCTCCTAGTCCCACTGACCAGCACCCGGTCCATACCCCTCTAGTCCCCTCCTATCCATGTAACGATCTTGCAGATTGTAATTAAAAACATGTGAGTGGAAAGAAAAAGGTTGAGAAGCACTGCTCTAAACCATACTGAATATGTTGATAATGAACAATAATATTAATTATGAGGTTCAGTTCTTGAAGCAAGATGTTATCTACCCACGGCTATGTGTCCACTGCCAGTATGGAACGCTGGATCCACTCATTCCATTTCTAGATGTCAGCCCTTATTAATATCACCCATTTCCACTTGGGTCAGCTTTCATACTGATGCTACTATGCCCAGCTTTGTTTGCCCCCCCTTTCCCGCATTCCTCCCTATTCCCTTCACTTCAAGTTGGGAGGCAGAGAAGTTCAGGAAGGAAATTCCAGTGTTTGTCACCCTCAGGTGCTGGAAAGGGATGCATCTGAAATAAAAGCGGAAAATGCAAGAGACATCTGTGGAGAGAAGCACCATGTTAACGTTTCAGGTTCAAGACCTTCATTAGAAAATCAACTCTTTGTGAGATGGTGATGTTAATCCAAAGCCAAAAAAAGATTGCTTTATTGAACCACACATTTTCAGTGAAACAAAAGAAAACAAGCTCAACCAACAAAAATGGAACAGTCTGCATCACATGAATAGAAAATGACCTTGACGTGGAATTCAGTTCCACACAGAATCATTACTCGCGTATGCAAAGCTGGACAATGACTCATACAAACAGAGGAAAACACAAGGTGATAGGATATTTTAGTAGTTACATCTGAGCTTCTTCTCTTGTATGTAAAAGATTACAAATGAGACACAATAATACTCCATTCAGGCTTGCAGAAAGATTTCTTCCAGATGATCTTCCTACAGACAGAGAGGAGTTTGTTAATAACTAGCCACATTTCAGACATGTCCCCGATTTACTTATCTACCAACTGTTCACAAGAAACTACGACATTAAGAAGCAAGCTACAGCAAGTGGGTTTGGAGGAGGCTCTTTGAGAACCTAGGGATAAAGATGGGCAGAGGAGGGTTTAGGCAATTCTGAGTGTGTGGCCCAGTCTGGACTTGAGTAAGTTGTTGACTGTACTTACAAAGGCCACAGGTTTCACGGAAGCTGCGGAGTTGGGCAGGTACTTTTGGGAGGTGTGATATTGTGGGCTGAAACAGGCTCCTGTGGAAGGGTGTGTTCACCCAAATGTTTATTTACAATGACACCACTGGGTTCCCCGATTACCATCCTCCTCACACCCTGGCAGCATCTGCATTAATCAGAGGAAGCCCATCAGACCTCTGCCAATGGATTAGTGATCAGATTATATTCCTCTACTTATCAATGCTGGTTAGATCTGAACATTCATTCTCAGTCAACAACCTCTATCCTGAAGTCCATCACTGTCAATAGCTCTTAATGGCATCACATTATTCAACTTTACAAATTGGGTAATAAGCCAGTGATGTCATGGCAGAGAAAATGAAAAACATAGAAGTATTTACCATATATATATGTATAATAGTTGATACCATGTAAAAATTGACCCCACCTCCACCCCCGGTTTTTGGCTTCATCCGCCTGCCTGCCCTGATGCCTCAACCATGGACTCTCGCCCAGGCCCTGGCCTTCTGCCCACTGGAGCTCACAATACTCTAACTGCCGACTCTTGCCTAGGGTTAGGGTTAGGGTTAGACTCTTGCCTAGGCCTTGGCCACCCCCCATCGGAGCTCCCGACGCCCTGAACACGCACTCACCATCCAGTCCCGGCTGGCTGCCCATCCAAGCTCCCGATGCCTCGAGCAACACAGATAATTACTGTGGTCAAAAGTAGTATGGATGTAGTAATAGTCAATCCCCTAAATTTTACCCTAAAAATTCAACTATTACGTGAGTATGTACAGTAACTGGAAGCCATGTTATTATTTGATGGAAAGGGGATAATATTGGTGGAAGTGGGAAGTGGGAAGGAAGGAGGCTCTGGTGAGACTTAAATAGATGCAATTCTAGAGAAAACCTGCATTCCTCAAAGTTGTTTGGTTTGCATCCTTTTCACCATCTCCAGCTCTGGCAGCTGTGCACCCCCCTCTAAATTCCACTACAGTCCCTTGGTCAGGCCATGTCTAGTAAGGATGAGGTGCAGGGGGACACCAGCATCTGAGTTTCCTTTCCAAATCAAACATCCAGACTTGAAAATATACTAAAAGCACAGAAATGCTGGAGGAACTCAGCAAGTCTTGAGGAAGGGCTCAGGCCCAAGGAGTCGGCAATATATCTTTACCTCCTATGGATGCTGCAAGACCTGCCAAGTTCCTCCAGCAATTCTATGTTTTTAATTACAATCTGCAGACTTTTGTTTTTCACAAAAATCTACCAGCCATCCTTCACTGTTGCTGGGACCGGATTTTCACGGCACCTTCGTGAAGAAGAATGCAGCAGTCCAAGAAGGAGGGTAAGCACCACCCTCTGAGAGTAGTTAGGGTTGGGCAGTCAGACCTGGCCTTACCACTGATGCCCATGGCCTGAAACAGAATCAAAACAAAAGGGCCTCAATCTCCGGCACATTGTGTGTGATGTTCTGGCCATGGGCCAGACTTTTACCTCTTATGTCAACTGCTGTTCGGTGCCACGATGTGAGGACCATGTCCAGAGCTTTCTTCTGTACATCTCCAAGTTTCTCTAGCTGGGCAGGAGTCACGGCTACTGCCTGCTCATAGTTAAACATACGGATCTGTGCAGGGCTAAAGACCACCTGACACAGGAAGTAAAAATGGAATCAGTAAAACAGAGCGCACATGCTGGATGAACTTGACTGTAAGCAGCTGAATGACAGTTGCCCTGTTGGAGATGTAGGCTATTGGAACATTAAACAATCGGAGAGTCAGACAGCATAGACACAGGCCCCAGAGCCTAACTTGCCCATGTCGACCAAAATGCCCCACCAACAATAGTCCCAACTGCCGCCCTTGGCCCATATCCCACTAAACCCACCCTACCTGTGTATCCGTCCAGATCTCCGAAGATCCAAAGACAATCAACAACCAACAACAGCTTTGCACTCAATGTCACCGAACCAAGGAGTTCATTGCTAACGTCAGGAAGAGAAAACCAAAAGTATACAATCCATTGATCACTGAGGGATCAGGGGTGGAGAGGGTGAGCAAATTTAAGTTCTTGGGAGTCACTATCTCGGAGGATCCTTCCTGGACCCAACGCACTAATGGCATCGTGAAGAAAGCACGTCAGCGCCTTTACTTCCTCAGGAGTTTGCGAAAGTTTGTTCTGACATCAGAAACCCTGGCAAATTTCTACAGATGTGTGGTGGAAAGTGTGCTGACCAGCTACTTCGCAGTCTGATATGGGGTCACCAATACCCTTGAGCTTAAAGCCCTGGAAAAGGTAATGGTCACAGCCCAGGACATCAAAGGAAAAACCCTCCCCACATCTATGGGGAACACTGCCATCAGAGAGCAGCAGCAATCATCAAGGATCCACACTACCCAACACACACACACTGTTTTCATTGCTGCCATTGGGAAAGAGGTATAGGTGCCCCAAGACTCACAGCACCAGGTTCAGGAACCCCTCCACCATCAGACTCCTCAACAACAAACTCAATCAAGGACTAATTTATCTCTTACTTTTGTAATTTAATGATTTTCTTTTTGTTTCCTCTGTATCGCACAGTCAGTTTGATTACATTTCTTTATTTGTTTACATGTGTATGTTGAATACAGTTTTTTTTGGCACTACCAAGAAGTGGTAACTCTGCTACGCCTGCAGGAAAAGAATCTCAGGGTTGTATGTGATGTTATGTATGTACTCTGACAATAAATCTAAAATTGAAATCTGAACAATGTTTTGAAGATGCCTAGTGTGAAGCTCCTGACAGACCCACCTTGGGCACTGACTCCTGTTCTGCACAATGGGACACATGCACTGCAATTGAGCATTTGGAAACAGAGAAGAGCCTCCGCATTGATCATGGTGGTTCAGTGGAAGGAGTGGAGAAATCTGCCTCGTTGGCAGATCTCAGAATGAGTGACAGACAGAAGCAGTAGATAGAGGCACAGGAGTCTACAGATGTTGGAATCTGGAATAGAAAACAGTTAACGAAATGGAAACCTCAGTCTCTTACAGTGCATCAGGTCAAGCAATGGGAAGAGGCGAATAACACTGATGAAAACGGTGCCAGCAGTGATGAATTGCAATATTTTATTAGAGGGAATATTGGCCAGAAGAATCTGCAATTATTTAGGCCTAGATTTTTATGCTCAAGACCTGGATTAGGATTTGAACTCACAAATACCTGTCGCAGAAAGAGGGCATCCCCAACCACCGTTGGCTCAAAGAAAAAAATGTTATGGAAGTATGGAAGAGCTTAGAGATGGGCTAAGTAAGATGGGCTGAATGGTCTCTGTCATCTGATTAGTATGTGTTCTTGCAAACAAATGATACCGTCAGCACAGAACCAGAGGGCCAGAGTTGGAAGAAGGCACAGTACCGTGTTCAACCTCCTCATCTAAAGAGCTAGAATCGGTAGGAGCAGCTGGTGAGACATTTCTGGCTTGGATCGCTGATGATTGTTATACACTTACCGAGAGTTTCTTTGGTGGAAGTGTTGCAACAGCAGTGGGGGTGAGTCCTTCAATCTGTTCTTTAACCAGTGATGAGAGAACTATATCTGGAAGACCAGCTATTGCAGTTTGATAGGAATGAAAACAAAATATTAAATAAACTGCAGCACGTACATTAACTGTAAAGCAAGAAAAGGTCCTCCAACCTCTTTGATGTCTCCCACCCCTGTTCCCCAGTTCTGTACTTTATTACACCTGTTGGGTCTCATCCAGTTCTGAGGAAAGACCTGTCTTTGCACCAAGGGTAGCAGCAATTTTGTGGAGAAACTCTGATGCTGTGGGTTCAGTGGTGTATTGAAATATAGACAGTGGCTATATTTTGTTAGGAGTTTGAGGCAATTTGGAATGTCAACAAAGACTCTTGCAAATTTCTACAGGGCTACATGGAGAGCATTCTGATTGGTTGCATCACTGCCTGGAATGGAGGTGCCAGCGCACCGGACAGGAACAGGCTATGGAAGGTTGTAAACCTGGCCAGCGCCATCAGGGGTGTTAGTCCTTATTCCATTAAAGACATCTTTAAGTTGGTACCTCAAGAAAGAAGTCTCTATCATCAAATGTCCTCACCATCCAAGCCATGCCCTTTTCTCACCACTACCATCAGTAAGGAGGTACAGGAGCCTGAAGACACATTCAACATTACAAAAACAACTTCCCATTTCAGATTTCTGAACAATGAACCTATGGACACGACCCCACACTTTCTCTTTTCACACTACTTATTTATTTCATTAAATCTTCACAGAATTGTAATTTATATTAATGTTGCACCTTGTTCCGCTCCATACAGTTGCTGCAAAACAACAAATTTTATGACTGTGTGGCTCGGTACGAAAATAACACCATCTACATATTTGCCGACAAGACCACAGTAGTGGGCTGTATAAAGGAAGGGGATGTCGACCTACAGGATAGAGATTGAAAACTTGGCTGGAGGGTGCATCAACAACAACCTTGCATTCATTGTCACCAAAACTAAGGAGCTGATTTTTGACTTCAGGAAAGGAAAGGGAAGTATATAATCCAATGATCATTGGGGGATCAGAGATGGAGAGGGTGAGCACATTTAAGTTCTTGGGAGTCACTATCTCAGAGGATCTTTCCTGGACTCAAATCACCAATGGCCTCATGAAGAAAGCATGTCAGTGTCTCTTTTTCCTCAAGAGATTGCGGAGGTTTATTCTGACATTAGAAATCCTGGCAAATTTCTATAGAGGTGTGGTGGAACTGGCTGCATCAATACCCCTGAGCGTAAAGCCCTCCAAAAGGTAGTGGACACAGCCCAGGAGATCACAGGCAAAACCCTCGCCACTAATGAGCACATCTACAGGGAACACTGCCGTCAGAGAGCAGCAGCAATCATCAAAGACCCTCATCACCCTGCACCCACACTCTGTTCTCACTGCTGCCATCAGGAAAGACACAAGACTCGCACCTCCAGGTTCAGGAACAGCTGCTACCCCTCCACTCTCAATGACAAAGTCAATCAGAGACTCATTTTAGGACTTTCACTTGTGCACTTTATTTTCTTTTTTATTCTCTCTGTATTGTGCAGTCAGTTTGTTTATATTTGTTATATGTTTACAGTTCTTTGCTTGTTTACATGTTTTACACTGTCTCCGGTTTATTTTTGCATGACCCATTAGTGGTAATTCTACCGCGTCAGTAGGGAAAAGGAATCTCAGGGTTATATGTGATGTCATATATGTACTCTGACAATAAATCTGAAATCTGACACGTCCATGACAATAAATCTGATTCTGAGTTTGTGGAGTAAAGGTATCAGAATAAATGGATCAAACCCAGTCAAGGAATCAAAGTGCAGATCAACAAGATCAAATTGACTGGCAAAATAGATACAAAGAGCTGAATAAGTCAGCCGTCGCCTGCCCGAGATTGTGCTGCATGGTGAATTCTCCACTGGCCACTGTGACAGAGGGGCTCTGAACAAGAGGTACAAGGACTCTCTGAAGAAATCCCTTTGTGCCTGCCATGTTGACCATTGCCAGTGGTCTGCTCCTGCCTCTGATCACATGGGCTGGCAACACACCATTCACCAGTCTGTCTCCTCCTTCAAGAACGCACGCAGAGCTGGCCTTGAGGACAAAGGAAGATGGAAGTAGAACTGTGACGCACCAACACAAAACCCAGAACAGGGTTTCCCTTGAAGCTGCTGCGGCCGGGCATGTCTCGTCAGCCACCCAGCGAGCCTACAGCAGACGTGGACAGGCCCCTTCCTCAATCTTCATTCACAAAGTCAAGCCGTGATGACAAACATTAATGAGCTGAGATCTGCTCCAGCGGTGAGTGTGTTAGCACCTTTCACCATCTCATTTCCTCATGTGGTCATTCCTGTGATGCAGGAAGGGTCACGCAACAAGTTTCCAGAAATTACAAAGAGAAATCGCCAGATGATCTGGATACCCAGGAGCCTACGAATACCTCTGAGATATTCTCCTTCTTCAGGTACATTGCTTCCCCTCTACCACTGCTAATGGAGCACCTCACTCATGTTTCCTCGACGTATACCCCCAGACAGGACAGAGGTCCTGTCCTCATGGCCTTTGCCTCATGTCTCTTCACCCACTATTATTATTCTTTCCATCATCCCTCATGGGATCCTCAACAAATAACACCTTCCCCTTTCTGTAGGGACCTTTCCCTCCCTGCCTCTCTATTCCCCCCCATCCCTCCCTGTCCCCCGAGTAACTGTTGTAACTGTCCCTGCACCTTCCTCACCACCATCCAGTTCCAGGTGAGGCAGAGATTCAAATGGACATCCTCAGACCTGGTCTCTCGATGCATCCTCCTCCACCAAGAGTAGACGAGGCAACTGTTAGGCAGAAAACCTGCACACTGTCCTCAATGCCAGAATCAAAATCAGCATTTATTGTCATGAACAAGTCATGAAATTTGTTGTTTTGTGGCAGCGTCACAGCTTTCATAAAAACTACATTAAAAAAAAAGTAAAAATAGTGCACGAGAAATCAAGGTAAGGCAGTGTCTTTAGTTCAATTAATCTGATTCAGGATTCCTGAATTCAGGAATCTGATGGCAGCGGGGAAGAAGCTGTCCTTGTGCCGCTGCGTGCTTGTCTTTAGGCTCCTGTACCTTTTTCCTGATGGTTGTATAGCCTTGATGGTGGTTGGGGGTGTAGGGCCTTGAGGATGGAGGCTGTTTTCTTAAGACATTGCCTCTTGCAGATGTCCTAGATGGAGTGAACTCTGGTGCCTGTGATGTCGCAGGCCAAGTTAACAACCCTCTGGAGTTTTTTCTTGTCCTGAGAGTTGGCGCCTCCATACCAGACAGTGATGCAACCAGCCAGAATGCTCTCCATGGTACACCTGTAAAAGTTTTCGAGACATACCGAATCTCCTCAAATTCCTCACAAAGTATAGCCGCTGGCGGACCTTCTTCATGATGGTATCGTCCTAGAGGCTCCAGTACAAATCTTCAGAGATACTGACACCCAGGAAATTAAAGTTCTTGACCCTCTCTATTGCTGAGCCTCGACAAGGACTGGTTCCTGTTCTCCTGACTTCCTCCTGAAGTCCACAATCATCTCCTTGGTTCTACTGATGTTGAGTGCAAAGTTGTTGGTGTGACACCACTCAACATGCTGATCTATCTCCCTCCTGCATGCTTCTTCATTGCCGTTTGTGATCCTGAAACAACTGTAGTGGCCTCGAGCCCAATGAATTTTCCAACTTCAGTTCATGCACTCCCTGTGTTCATTCCTACCAGCCCTCCCAGATTCTTGCCCCCTTAGTTCATCTTTTCCATTTCCACCTGCCCATCACCCACACCTCTCCACCTCCATACCCCCTCCCCTCCCCAAACCTCTCCAACTGCCCCTCCCACCCACCTCTCCACCTCCCTAACCCCTCTGCTCCCCCACTCCGCTCCCTACCCCTCTACCTACCCCTCACCCAACCTCTCCACCTCCCTATGCCCTCCCCTCCTCCACCTCCATACCCCTGTCCACCTGCCCCTCACCCAGACCTCCACCTCTACCCCCTCTCCTCCTCCTCCCTTTCCCTCTGCCTGCCTCTCATCACACCTCTGAACCTCCCTACCCCCTCCTCTCCCCATCTCCACCTCCCTACCCTCCTCCCTCAGCTCTCCACCCATCATCTCCCTGCCACTCATCCACACCTCTCCACCTTCCCTGTCCTACCCTTTCTACCCATCAGCCCCCTCATCTGGTTCCACCACCCATGGTCACATCCCATCCCTTCTGTTTTCCCTGATGCAGGTTCTCGACCTAAAACACCAACTATCCCCTCACCTCCACAGATGCTGCCTGACCTGCTAGGTCCCTCCAGTAGTTTGAATTTCTCAGCAAATGATCTAATCTTTAAATCTCATAACAAAACCCTTCAAGTAAAAGCAGAGTTTGAGCTAATATCCTATCCAGGGCCACTTTTATTTGCTGATCTGGAAGTTGCTTACCTGCAATGGAACCAATTTCAATGAATTCTGCAGCTTTCCACTGACTGACGTCTCCAAATGTTTCCGTGCGTGTAACGAGCTTGGCCAGGACACGGAGCTGGGATTCATCACACGACAGACTCAGTCTCCCGATCCACAGAACCGCCATGCTGGAGTTACCCACACAGCAAGGTGGACGACAGACCCACAAATCAAGAGCAACATTGTTTGAATTAAAAAGGTGGCATGGTTAGTGTAGTGGTCAGCGCAACACCGTTACAGCGCCAACAACCCAGATTCTAAGCTGGCGCTGTCTGTAAGGAGTTTGTATGTAATCCCCGTTCCTGCATGGGTTTCCTCCGGATTCCACCCATCCTTCAAAAATGTACCGGGAGTTGTAGGTCAATTGGGTCTCATTGGGCAGCAGGGTCTTGTGGGCCTGTTATGTGCCATAAGTCTAAAAAAAATCTAAACCGTGGAACAGATAGGACAAAGGAATCCGAGATGCACTCCACCTTAACACTTTGTTACTGGAATCTATAAAATAAGGGGAAGAAATTTTAGGGGCGACATCAGGGACAGGCTATTTTTTTTTAAAAAACAAGAGAGTAGTGGGTGCCTGGAATGCATTGCCAGGGGTGGTGGTTGAGGCTGGAACAATAGAGATATTTAAAGACAGGCACGTGGATGTAAGAAAAATAGAGGTTTACGGGCCTGAGATGGGGAAGGATAAGATTGTTGACTGGGTTTATATAGGTTGGCACAACATCATGGGCTGAAGGGCCTGTACTGTGCTGTAATATTCTACGTTCTATGTTCAGCAAATGGCATAGGATCTGGGGATCCTGCTCCAAAGTGAGCTTCCTCCACCACTCTGAATCTCACCCCATCAGCAAACCCTCAATTGATTGGATCGACAGCTCCCTCACAGGCACTCATGCCATTCATTGTCCAAGACAATCCCTGGAGTTTTGAACCGAAAGGTTAGGCTTTTGTTACAACTCCATGCACATTGGATGGTACCTACCTGAACTGCAATGGGTTTATGCCAGATATGTCAGCTGGTTTGATGCCACAAATGATGTGGCCCAGAGACACTAGATTAGCTGCATCCAGCTCGTCTACACGGAGTCTGTTCACACGGAGAAAGGTGGTAAACAATATATTGAGCTGGAACAAAGATTAAATCGCCTATTAGTGCAAAAGGGAGATGGAAATATTGTCCAAGAAGGGCAAAGTTTTATCCATTATGGTGACAATATCAAGCTTTGTCATTTTTCTACCCATGATCCTTCAGTGGATCTAAAAGAGAAGCTACGTGTCGGATTATCATGGTGACGCAGATTCCCCTTCCCACTGCTCAAGGAGTTGCAAACTTAGCTGTAATTTCCTCTGGATGCCATAGGTGCTCTGTGGTTTACTTAAGGTGGGATGCGAATGTAAAAAAAAAAAAAAATGGTTGAGAGCCACCTTCCTAGAGCCAGAGTGCGGAAACAGGCCCTTCAGCCAACCTGCCAAATCCAACCAAAATTTCCCACCCAAACATTTTTCCATCCATCTGTGTTTGGCCCATATCCCTCTCAACCTTTTTCTTTCCACTCACTCATGTACCATCTTAAGCAATCCCTTACTAACCACAGAGGACTTAAGTGAGTGGGAAGAAAAAGGTTGAGAACCACTGCTCAAGACCCATCCCTCATCCTAACCATTTATCAGCCCAATGTTTGCAAAGTTGCAATAGTACCGGCCTTAACCACCACCTCCGTAGCCTGTTCCATAAATTAATAAGTTACCCCCCCATGTTCTTATTACAGTAAAAGTCCTAAAATCCGGATGCCAGAAATCCAGACTGCCCGAGAATCTGGACTTCTCAAAAACTCTCAAACTTTTAAAATTTAGCAGGCTTTTGTGTGTGTGCGCCAAAGATGCACAGAAGATGCAGAAATGAACAAATAAATATTTATTTGTTTTTTTTTGTACATTGTATTTTATATGAAAAAATGTTTTGTTAATAAACTACCAAAATTTAACAGTTCATCGCTCCTTTATTCTCCTTAAATTTGAATTTTAAAAGTACTGCCCGAGAATCTGGAAAATCTAAAAATCCGGATTGACCCAATCCCTGAGCAGACTGGATTTTAGTAGTTTTACTGTAAATCTCTCTCCCCTTAAACTCATATGCTCTGATTACTGATTTCCCCTACTCTGGGAATAGATCACCCTTCATCCTCCTGGGCTCCAAGCCCCAGCCTGCACAACCTCTCCATATAGCTCAGGCTCTCAAGCCCTGACAACAAACTCGTAGATATGTTGTTTAAAAATTGCACCGCTCTCCATGCAGAGGTCTGCACCCCTGATTTATACACATCCTGACCCATTTTTTTCTCAGTACAGAGGTCAGTTGGGTACCTTCCTGTTGGTCCACTCTGTAATTTTACCCAGGGCTGCCATGGCACCCAGGTCTGATAGGTCCAGTCTCATCAAGTCCTTTTCTGTGAATTGGGTTGCTACCCGTCCCAGCTGCTCGATCACCTGGGGAGGAATCGTTGATACAGGCCTGTAGATCTGACAGAGCAGAATTATTCTGTGATGGTTCGGAAAGGCCACAGTCTACAATGAACTTGTTTGTTACTAGGGCTGTATTCAGCGGCACGGTTTGCGTGGCGGTCAGCGCAATGCCTTTACAGCGCCAGGAATCGGGACCGCACCGGGGTTCGAATCCGGCGCTGTCTGTAAGGAATTTGTACATTCTCCCCGTGTCTGCGTGGGTTTTCTCCAAGGGCTCCCATTTCCTCCCACCATTCAAAACATACAAGGGGTAAATTGGGTGGCACGGACCCGTAGGCTGAAATGGCCTGTTACCGTGCTAATTGTTTAAATTTTTAAAAATTAAAATTAAATATCCATTCCATTGCAGTGGAAAACTATCCCCATTTAGGCAACATATTTTCCTTTGATTATTGCAATCCTTGTAAACCACCAACAAAACAAATATATATCACATAAAATATTAATGTGTAACTCAGTAAAATGCACCTGTTCCCTTCATCACAGATTTATTAATGTAATTTATAGTTGAAAGACTTTAACAACTGAGTGCAGAGAATCACTAAATCTGCAGATGCTGGAACCTTGAGCAAACAATGAACTGCTGGAGGGATATGGTGGGTCAGGTAGCATCTGGAGAGAAATAGTCTGTCCAAAGAGATCGTTGTGGACTTCAGGAGAACAGCAGTTCTCTAGGGGTCAGCAGTGGAGAGGCTCAAAAACTTCATGTTCCTGGGGATCTGTCCTGGAGCCTCATGAAGCCTGCAATCACGAAGAAGACTCACCAGCAGCTATACTTTGTGAGGAGTTTGAGGAGATTTGGTACGTCATCGAAGACTCTCGAGAACTTCTAAAGGTGTACCCTAGAGAACATTCTGGCTGATTGCATCACTGTCTGGTGCCAATACTCAGAAAAAGAAAAAACTCCAGACGGTGGTTAACTTGGCCTGCGACATCACGGGCACCAATCTTCACTCCATCAAGGACATCTACAAGAGGCGTTGTCTTAAGAAAGCAGCCTCTATCCGGAAGGACCCCCACCACCCAGCAAATGCCCTCTTTACTCTGCTACCTTCAGGAAAAAGGTACAGGAGCCTGAAGGCGCGGGCACAAGGACGGCTTCTTCCCCACTTCCATCAGATTCCTGATTGAACAATAAGCCACAGACACTGCCTTACTTCGACTATTTCTTTTTCTTGCACTATTTTTATTAATTTTGTCAGGTGGTTCATAAAAATATTTGCTCTGTGACGCTGCTCCAAAACAATGAATTTCATGACTTGTTCATGACAATAAATTCTGATTCTGAATGTTTCGGGTTGAGACATTTCACTGACACTGAAAACTTCCTCTATTAAGTAAAAAGAAAAGCCTCCCTCTTGAAGGGCTTCAACCTGAACCTTCCCTCACAGATGCTACTCCGCCGTTGATTGTGCTTCAGATTCCAGCAACTGCAGACTCTCGTGTCTCCACTGAATTTTTGCTGATCAGCTCCATTTTGTATTTCATTGGTTAACCCTCCAGTGAATCACCTCAGGACCTTTGCTCTGTTAACACTTATGCAGATATTATCGCTGGAGATGAGCGTGAAATTGTAAAAACTGTTCAGGAAAACATCAGGTTGTTTCCCAAACGTGCCTGGTTCATCGGGAAGGAAGCTGGCCCAGACCAGCCACGATGTCATTTAAAAAGCAGCAGATCAAGGGGAAATTGGGGCCGGCAATAACGACCAGCTTTGTCAGCCCCATGAGTGAAGGGGATGACACAGCGTTCTCTGGAAACACCCACTCCTTGGTTGTCCTTTCATTGAGAGCAGATTAATGCAAAAAAATGAAAAGAAATAAAACGTACAGAACAGAAACAGGCCTTTCAGCCCAACTATTCCATGCCAGTGTATGTGCTGTTCACATCTCTTCCTCAACCTCCCGCACACCTATCTAGATTCCCCTGAAATGCACCAACTGCCCACCCATGGAACGGACTTTCTCTGACCACAGCGTCGCACAACACTGGAACATTGGTACCTGCTTCACCCTCTCCAGCAGCTGAAATAGTTCGAATGGCTGAAAGTGCACATCTTGGCCAATCATCTCCAAGCAGTTCATGAAGTCATTGTCTGCCATGCCAGTCAGTAAATGGGTGGTCCAGGCAGAAGGGAGGGTGGTACGGAGGATGCTGTAGGTCAGGACAGGATCTGACACAAAACAAGCAGAATTAGTCCCTTCCTTTTGCCAAGCAAATTTCTGTGTCTGTCGCTGTCACTCATGGCAGGGATCCAAGGCAAGGCAATGGCTTCTGCAATCCATTGGTGGAGTTGACCCAGGGAGCAGCACCTGCACCCAGTGTCTCTGGGCAAGGGCTGTCCATCCAGTAACACTTCAAATCCCAACACAGAGTGGCCGTCCATAGGGGTAACAGCACAGCAATTTTAAATCAGTAAAGCCACAACTGGGCTCAGATGACATTGGCACAAGAAAGGGAAAATTATGATGTGACCAAAACAGGTGATCAAGGGTGGAGAGGATTTTACGGATTGGGCTCCGGAGCTCAGCAAACCAACAGCTGAAGCCACAATGGTCAGTGATGGAAAAAGCCAAAAAGCCAACCTCACCGTTCTTGGACTGCCACTCCCCGGTGCCGAGAAGTCCAACTGCCATTTGTAATAATATTTGTTGTTTTCGGAAAAGGTAATCAAGGTCAGAACTTTCCATCACTTGCTGGCAGGTGGAACCAAAAGTGCTTTGCTCCCACTGTCTTTGGCTGTGAAACAGCATCTCGACCCTCTCCAAGATGACAACATCCTGAAAGAGTGGAGAAAGGTTTGGATGTTTGAATCTTCTCACCAATGTGATCAAGGAGGTTTGCCGGGATCAACTAATCTTTGCATTGCATCTTTTTCTGAGAGGAGATCCATTATGGAAGGTCAAACGAAGGCAGAGTACGTGGTTAATGGAAGGACTCTTAACAGTGTGGAAGATTGGAGGGACCTTGGTGTCCAAATCCACAGCTCTCTCAAGGTTGCCATGCAGGTTGATAGGATAGTTAAGAAAGCCTATGGTATGCTGGGCTTCATGAGTTCAGGAGTCGCAAGGTGATGTTGCAGCTCTATAAATCTCTGGTGAGACCATACTTAAAATATTGCGTAGGAGTTAACGGCACAAAGAGGACAGATGGAGGACCCAGGTCTGAAAGATCGGTTCCTATTTTCTTCCTATGGATGCTCCATGACCTGCTGAGTTTCTCCAGCACCTTTGTGTATTACACTCCGACATCTCATTACCTTCCCTAAAGAACAGTTAGCATTGGGGCGGCACGGTGGTTGGCACAATACTATTATAGGGCCAGTGACCGAGGTTTGAATCTGGCACTGTCTGTAAGGAGTTTATACATTTTCCCCCTGTCTGAGTGGGTTTCCTCTGGGTGCTCTGGTTCCCTCCCATCCTTCAAAAACATGAGGGGTGTAATTTGGGCGGTACGGGCTCACAGGCCGGAAGGGCCTGTTACTGTGCTGTATGTCTAAATTTAAATTGGGAACATTAGCGAGCTAGTTGGATTTTTATAATAACTTGACAAACTTCAGCCCAAGTCGCAAGTTACTAAGAGTTTACAATCCAACAGGATTAAAATCAGAGCCTGATTCAGTGGTTACAACTCATCCATCAAACTTCAGGCCTTCCATTTGACAAAGGTCAAATGGAAGCACAAGAGTCAACAGATGCTGGAATTTAGAGCAATTCAGCAAGTCAGGCAGTATTATTGGAGGTAGGACAATGAGCAACATTTTGGGTCATGATCCTGACCAAACACTAGGGTCCACAAGGATCAAGAAGAGGCTGTTCAGCCTTTGAGCTTGATATTACTAGATTATACTAGACAACATATTTTTCCCCCAAAAGATTTGCTTCCTGAAAAAAAAATGGGGATTATGAGAGGCAACTTCAAGCTGAACACAAAGATAATTTCAGATTTTCTGTATCTCGTAGGAAGTTGGAGAATTCAGCATTTACTTGCTATAAATGTAACAGATTGGATCGCAGCTTTGCAACATTGACGAGGCATTTCTGCTGTATTGAATCTTCCTGAAGATAACAGACGTGGTCGTTAAGGGCTCTCACTGTGCTATTGCCAGAAGAACGTGTGCATCAACACGCATTCAATCTACATCAATGAGGATCTGTATATTTGAGCTGCTTTTATAGCCAGTCTGCATCTATCTTGACCAAGCATGCCCAGGCCAAAGACCACATTTGGAGAAGGGGGTTCAAAACTCCCAATGGGCTTTATTTACACCACTGGTTTATAATAATTATGGAATAATACCTTTGGAAGTTTTTGTAAGTCCTCCACGGAAAGAAAGAAAACCAGGCGATCGACCTTGTCCAAGATCACTGAGGTCCAGTTCGTGGGGTCGCTATGGGAAAGGAAACAACTTTAAATTGAAACACTGGTGAATAAGTCTGGTTCCTATTTTAAAGCAAGTCTACATTCAAGCCTGAACATTCAATATCCTCCAGGATTTCACCTTTGCTCTTACACTGCTGCCTGACGATCATGGAAAGGAAAACACTGTGTAGAATTACATGGAAGGGTACAGCACAGGAATGGACACGGTGTTTGAGACTGGGCAAATTCATGCTGCTCGCTCATCAGTGCTTCCATGGGAACCTTAGCTACTCGTGGTGTTCAGGTTGATTCATCCCTACCATCATGGGCACCAGTCTCCACTCCAATGAAGGCATCTACAAGAGGCTGTGCCTCAAGAGAGTAGCCTCGATCATCAAAGACCCTCGCCATCCAGGCCCTGCCCTCTTTCATTTAATTTTAAAAAAAATTTAGACATACAGCCTTACGAGACAGTACTGCCCAATTTATACCCCATTAACCCACACCCTCGTATGATTTTGAAGAGTGGGAGGAAATTGGAGCCCCCAGGGAAAACCCACGCAGACACGGGGAGAACGTAAAAACTCCTCACAGACAGCGCAGGATTCAAACCCAGTTCCAGTCCCAATCACTGGCACTGTAAAGACATTGCCCTGACCGCTACGCCAACCACGCCACTTCTCATTGCTCCCATCAGGAAGGAGGTACAGGAGCCCGAAGATGAACACTCAGTGTTACAGAAACAGCGTCTTCGTTTCTGCTATCAGATTTCTGAACCGACAGGCACGACCTCTCTTTCTCTTCTTCACCTGTAATTTTTAGCTTTGATATTTGCACCTGTGATGCTGCCTCAAAGCAACAAATTTCGAGACATGTTTGTGACAGTAAATTCTGGTAATTCTGATCATTTGTGCATGTGACATTGTGAGTTGAAGGTCGGTTAGAACAAATGGCAGGATTCACAGCGAAGTATCTAGTGGGCCAGTCCCTGAACTTCAGCAGTTTACAGAATCTGCTTAAAGTCAGTCTCTCCGAACTGCATCAGTGGAAACTCCGCATTAGAACTGCAGCAAAGCCCTCTTGACTAAATCAAGCTAATATAATCAGCAAAACAAGGCAGAATTATACAAAAAAATATTGTGTGAAAAACCAATCTTAATCAATCTCAGTCTCCAGGTTTGATTGACAAGGACGTTACTCCCTGACGACATTTGTCCCTGTTGGCAGCCAGCTGATTATTCCGGCCTACGAGAATCCAATTAACCTTCCAATCGCACCCTGAGTGAAACAGACAACCCCGAGGATGTTACCTACCCAAACATGATGTCTTCGGTTAACATGATTCCCAGCAGCAACTTCTTTTGTCTGTCAAAGCAGTAATCTTTCATCTTCAACAGGTTGCCCTCTATCTCTGTCCTGGGAATCTCCATGAATACTTCATCAGCAATAAAAGCTATCACAAATCCCAACAAGTCAAACTCTGCTTTGGAAAATCTTCTGCCGTTTAAATTCTGAAAATGATCAGCACCAGGTAAAATTGACTGGAAGCTCATGCAGTGATATCAGAAATTTAATTCATCTCAACCTCTTTAGAGGCAAGTAGTAAGAAATAGTTGTGGTTTTATTGTGTTTAAAATTCTTACCAACATTTCAGGAAAGTTGATGTGATGGTCTTGGAATCAATTTAGTGTTATCAACAAAGATAAAGGAATCTCCGGCTGGTGTCCGGATAGAAAGCTGAGAGATTCCTTCATCCTCAATGTGTGATTCCTTAGGTTTTGACCTCTAAGACTCATCAGAACTTCCTTAAGAATTCAGAGATCGATCCAGGACAAGACTGTCAGAGTCACACAGCCTACCACATCTATACTGACCCTCGGTTGTCCACCTAAAAAAAGCATCTCAGCACCTGGCCTGCGGCCAAGAGCAATTCATGCCAATTCCAGAACTCACCTTTTAAGTGTTGTAAGTCTCCCCTCCACCACCTTCTCAGACAGAACTCGCCAGACAGCAAACACCCACTAGGTGAAAATAAACTCATTTCCAGATGGAGTCCTTGAGAGATTTTTAATCTCACAGATTTACAAAAAAAAGTGCAGAGGAGATTTACCAGGATGTTGTCTGGGTTGGAAAATAAGTCTTACAAGGCAAAGTTAGCAGAACTGGGGCTTTTTGCTTTGGAACGAGAAAGGACGAGAGGTGATTTAACAGAGGTCTCCACGATCATGAGTCATAGATAAGGTTGACAAGCAGCATCTTTTTCCCGGGGCGAGAGTAGCAAACACCAGAGGACATCTGTACAAAGTGAAGGGAGGGAGACATCAGAGGTACTTTTTTTTAAAAAAAAACTAGAGAATAGTGGGTGCCTGAATGCATGGCTGGGATGGTGGCTCCAATGTGTGTCATGAATGGTTGTTATATGGTGGCTCATTGGGTGGGATGAGCATCACTGACCTTGGGGGTTTCTGGATTCAAACTTAATCTGGGGGTGGGGACAAAACGCAACGGTTTCCCCCTGGGGCTGTGCTCTCAGAGGTTCCAACCTTCCTCTGAGAGATGCAACTGAGCTCTGCTAAAAGATCCCAGGGAACTATTCTGAAGGAAAGCTGGGAAGTTGTCCACGGAAGACCTCACCAGTGTTTCGCCCACAACCAAGTGAACCAGCCAACCTGGTGACTAGAATAACCCTGCTCTTGGTAGGTTGCCATGACCACATTAGCCAGCGTGTCCCCAACTTAACTTGTTCTTCGGTGTTTTGGGAAGCACAGAGGTTGAGAAGGTGTTAAGCAACCTGTGGTGCGGTACACAAAGTGCTGGAGGAATTCAGCAGGTTACACAAAGTTTCAGACCAGAGGCCTTCCGTAACAAAATACAATTTATATATAATTATATATAATAAAGTGGTTGTGGCTGCTATTGCATTCAAATATTACTCTGCCATTATAAATTCCATGCAAAGAAACAAGAGCAGCTGTGTCCTCCCCTATCCGCCACACGGGGGCAGCTGGAATCCTACCAGCACTTGTACAATCCAGTCGATCATTAGACTCTGCTTCGAACTCGGTAGCTTTAAGAATGGAATTGGATTTTTCACAATGACTTGTAGCAACTGATGTGTCATCCTAATGGAAAATCTTCTAATTTTCAATAGTCTGAAAAAAAATTGTGTTTAAATAGACAGATTATTTCAGAGTTCCTCCACCATTTACTACAATCTCAGTGTCTGCAGATTTCAGTGTTTCACTCGATTTTGTTGGTGCAAGGGAGGACTGTCCTGAAGAGGTTCTCCTCTTCCCTTCGGAGGGAGTTCTGTGAGAGACTACTCTCTCACTGCTCTCTATCTGTACTCCCTGATGCTCCCACGCTCTATGACCAAGTACTCACTCAACCAATTGGTCTGGACGCTTTCCTCCTCCTTCCCTCTTTTCTCTTGTGCCTTTAATTTTGTGCCTGCTTTTTGTTTATACCTTGAAGAAGGGCTCAGACCTGAAATGTCATGAACATATCTTAACCTCCTATGGACGCTATGAGACTGGCTGAGTTCCTCCAGCAGTTCTGTGTGTTTTTACTTAGATTATAATAATTATCTTTGTAAATTTTTTTTAGACATACAGTACGGTAATGGGCCATTTCAGCCCACGTCCATGCCACTCAATTTACACCAATTAACCTACACCCCCAGTACGTTTCAAATGGTGGGAGGAAACTGGAGCTCCTGATGAAAACACATGCAGACATGGGGAGAACATACAAACTCCTCACAGACAGCGTGAGATTCGAACCCTGGTCCCAATCACTAGTGCTGTAAAGGGGTTGCACTAACCACTATGCCAACTGTTCTCCATTCTGTAGAATGGAGAAAAAAACAACTGATTAGATTCTTCAACATAAATCAGTGTTTGCAGGGTAGAAGAACAGTGACACAGTGGGGCAACGGGTTGAGCCACTGCCTCAGAGCCCCAGTGACCCGGGTTCACTCCTGACCCCCAGTGCTGTCTGTGTGGAGTGTACTCGTTTTCCCAGTGACTGTGAGAGTTTTCCCCGGGTATACCAGTTTCCTCTGACATCCCAAAGATGTGCGTCAATTAGCTACTATCTCTAGTGTAAATGGGTGGCAGGACAATCAGGGGAGATGTCATGCACATGAATAGAGGTTGAGGAGGAAAGGGATCAATAGCTCGCATTGATTTGATAGTCTGAATGACCTTCTGTGTCATACAGCATTGGACAGTACAGTACAGGAGCAGGCTTTCAACCCTCGCTATCTGCACCAACCATAATTCTCACCTGTTTGTATATGGTCTACATCCCTCCATCCACTGCCTGTTCATGCACCAAAATAAGGCACCCACCACTCTGTATAAAACCCTTGCCTTGTAAATATCCTTTAAATTACTCCCTCCCTCTAAACTGACCATTCTCAATGGGGGCCTTATGGCACATTTAAAGGGGGCCATGGATTGAAATCATAAAATGTTTTTTATGTAGTCGGTAGGAGAGAAGTACAGAAGAAACCAACTAAGCTTGACAGTTTCACAGGAAAGGGGGCCCATAAACTTTGAGCAAAGCCCTAAGGGGACTATAGCTAAACCAAAAGTTGAGAATGGCTGCTCTAAACCTATGTTCTCTAGTATTTGGCATTTCCAACCTGGGAAAACATCTCTATCTACCCTATCAGTGCCTCATAATTTTGCAAACTTCTTCTGTCTCTGATGTTCCAGAGAAAACATTCCCAGTTTTCTTTCCCTCTGGCTAATTCTCTCTAATCCAGGTAACGTCCTGAGGAATCTCTTCTAACCCTCCATATCCCTCCTATGGTGTGGAGTCCAGAACTACACACAATACTCCAAAGGTAGCCTAACCATGGTGTATACACTCAATCCCTGATCGATGAAGGTAAGCACGTGTACACCTTTCTTCTCTCCCTTTCTACGTGTGCTTCCACACCAAGATCTCGCTGTACATCAATGCTCAGGGTTCTGCCATTCACTGTAAACTTTCTGCTGATATTTGACCTCCAAAAATCCAACTCCTCACACTTGTCCAGATTAAAGTCCGTCAGCCAGTTCTCTGCCCATATATCCAACGGATCGACATCCTTTTTTAAAAAAATGTAAATATATAGAGGAACAACTGTTGTGTATGGAGGAAACATGGCCTCCCTGCCTGTCTGGAATGTGTGTAGGTGATCACATGTCCTCCCCGTCTAAGACTTTTTCAGAATTCACATCACCTGTCAATCAAGGTTGGACTCCGGCCACCCATTAGTGCACGCCTTGCCGTTGACTAATTTAAATCATTTAGGGTTATTATTGGCTAGAAGCACAGATCAGCACTGTATATAACACCAACGCACAGCACATTCTTTCTTTTTGCCTCGTGGTCCAAGCCCTGGACATCGTTCCATGCCAGGTCACTGTGGACATCGCTGGAAGTGTCATGGGTAAGGTGTGCACTGCACTGAAGCTGGGCCATTAGTACTGCAATAGGTTGGTACTCACAGAGAGCCACAACTCTGTTGGTCAGGGAACTGGGTGTATGAGTCCCTGTTCAAAGAGTGTGAGTGGGTCAAGTATAGGTTTACCATTGCTGGAGTCCAACCAAAGTCAGAGGTGAATGTCTATATTGTCGCCTAAGTGAAATAGAGATCGAGTACCGTTTAACTTCTCCACTGTTTGTTTCCCGTATGTTAATAAAAGTTACATGTGATTGTAACACTTGTGTCTAGAGTCGTCTCTCTGTGAACCCACCAAACCTGACTCTTCCCAACATGACAGCAACATTACGTATTCTCCAGTCCTCTGAGACCTCGCCTAAAAAGGATACAAAGATCTTTGTTATGGCCCCAACTGTCTCCCTTTTTGCTTTGCTCAATAAACTGCATTAATTCCCATCAGGCCCTGGGGACTTTGACATCTCCTCTTTGGCCTCCAACATGCCCTGGAATATCATGCTTCTTCCTGATCTTGCTCTCATCCAACCTCCTTCTCTTTGATGATGTGAAGCTCCCATTTAATATCTCACTCACTGGCTCTGACTCCAGGCACAAATTTCCTAATCAGTGGTCCTACCCACTCCCTGTTCCTCACATCTCTGTCAAATGCCTTGGTCCTACTCACCAAGAATATTTAATTTCCTCTCCTTGCTGCTTGATTATCTGCAAGTTCTTTCCTGCTTTTGTAATATTCTTCCAGAGCCTGATTTGATTTCCGTTTCCACGACAGTACAATCTTATCGTCCAAGGTTCCCAAACCAAGACACCCTTGTTATTCTTCCTGACAGGAACATGCCAGTTGTGAATTCGGACCACCTGGTCTTTACACAACTCACACGACACATGTGGACTTACCCAATACAGCTGCTTTAGATTGAGGAATGCTGTAAATAGCAGTTCCCCCGTTTAACAATTTTGCCCAAAAGAAGGATCGTAAGGAAATATGAGAAGACAGTTTCAGGAAATGCCCAGATTAGACAGCATCTGAGAAACAAATGTTGCTTTTATCTCCACGAATGCTGCCCGACCCACTACTGTTTCCTCAACGTACCCAGATCTCTGTCGCCAACCATCTCCTGCTGCCTGTGAGGGGTTACTTACTGGAGGTCAAGCAGAAGCTGAGGTTGCATATTCTGCATTACTTCCACAGTGAGGACAAAGCTGTTCAATGCTTCCAAAACACAACGTCTCTGTGAAAAATAATAGCGTGTCACTACGAATGTTTTGACATTTTTAATAATCTGGAATGTGAATAAACATGCCTGGACGTCCGTGTTTAGTGAAAAGAGTGAGCCACACTATTCGTTTATCCCAGTGGTTCTCAACCTTTTTCTTTCCATTCACATACCACCTTAAGTAATCTTTTACTAACCACAAGGGCACCTGTGCCATCCTCTGTGGTTGGTAAGGGATTACTTAAGGTGGTATGCAAGTGGAAAAAAAAGGGGTGAGAACACCTGGCTTATCCAATTGGATGTTTCAGTGTGGAAGAAGATCATTTGGTATCCGGCACCTATGAGGATTGGTAGATGCCGGTTAAATTAATTTCCTGGTTGCTTGAGATTGCGTGTTGCACGATTGATGAACCAACCAATAGCTGGCGCCAATTTAAAATTGCTGTGCTTTTTACCTATTTATTTTCTGTGGGGTTTTTTTGCCGGTTGCTTGAATCCCGGATAATGGGGATTTTATTGTATTTTGGAGGAAATTTTTATTGTTAATTTTTGTCGAATTTACAAGCTTGTTTCAGATATTATTTGTTTATTATATTGGTGATATTTGCCATCGCCACAGACCACCTGTAGAAAGCCATGGAAAAAATCTGGAAAATCACAGTCATTGGTGTCGTGGGCCTAAGCAAGGTGTTGGAGATGTGTCAGATATTTCCAGTTCCTGATAGGTTCATCCTAGGGTCAGAAGACAAGTAGCTGGTGAGATAGCTGATTCATTGGAAGTTTCTTGGATTGAAAAAAGCCTCCATTAGATTGAAACATTGAGGGTCCTCATACAGGATACCCTAAAGGTTAACCACCAGGTTGGATTGGCAGTAAGGAAAGCAAATGCTATGTTGGCATTCTTTTCAAGCGGAATAGTGTACGAGTAAGAGGGTGTTGATGAGGCTCTTTGAGGCACTAGTGAGTCCTCTTTTGGAGTACTCTGTGCAGTTTTGGGCCCCTTATCTTAGAAGGGATGTACTAATGTTGGAGTGAGTTCACAGCAGATTTACGAGGATGATTCCTGGAATGCAAGGGCTAACAAATGAGAGGGGCTCTTGAACTGTATTCATTGGAGTGTAGAAGAATGAGAGGGGATCACATAAGGTGTTTTTATGCCTGGCATCCGCTTTGAGGCTGGCTTCAAATGCAGATAAAAATCTTAAACTTACCAGCGGCTAATCTTTGTGAGGTGTCTGAGGTGATTCAGTCTGTCACCGAAGACCCACTTAAAGTTCTACAGGTGGTACCATGGAGAGCATTTTGGCTGGTTGCATCACTGCCTGGTATGGAGGCGCCAACACTCAGGACAAGGAAAACTCTAGAGTGTTGTTAACTCGGCCTGCAACATCACAGGCACCAGACTTCACTCCATCGAGGACATCTACATGAGATGGTATCTTAAAAAAGCAGCCTCTATCCTCAAAGACCCCACCCTCTTCACTCTGCTACCATTGGGGAAAAGGTACAGGAGCTTAAAGACGAGCGCTCAGCGGCACAAGGATGGCTTCTTCCCCGCTGCCATCTGATTCCTGAATAATCAATGAACCAAAGACACTTTTTATGCCATGTTATTGTTATTATTATTTTATTTTTTATAGTAATGTCGTAAGAAGGTTATAAATTATGCTGCCACAAAACATCGAATTTCATGACATGCTCTGTTCTTGCTGCTGTCATCGGAAAAGAGGTCATGGTGCCACAAGACTCGGGCCACCAGGTTCAGAAGCAGCTCTACCCCTTCTCCGTCAGACTCTTCAACAACAAACTCAATCGGGGACTTATTTGAAGACTCTTACTTTTGCACTTTATGGATTTTTTTCATCTCCTTGTTTACATCTCCTTATTTGTTTACATGTGTACTTTGATTCAGTTTTTTTTTGCACTACCTGTGGTAATTCTGCCTCACCCACAGGAAGAGGAATCTTGTACGTGAACACTACCTACATATGTTACCACTGTTAAAGTCAAATTTTAATTGTCTGAGAGGATGAGCAAATGTAGATTCTTGGGAGTCACTATCTCGGAAAATCTTTCCTGGAACCAACACACCAATGGCATCATGAAGAAAGCCTCTACTTCCTCAGGAATTTGCGGAGGAGCTAGTGGAGTTGTTCAAGTGAACCAGTACAGACTGTTTCCGTGCTGTAAACGGTTATATGGTTATGTCATATATGAACTCTGACAATAAATCTGAAATCTGAACAGGGTAACTCCTTCTACTGCTTTGCCTTGTGTTCTTATCATCTTACCAGGGATGTGGGCATGTCAACCGGCAGGTCTCGGAAGAATCGTAGCAGCTTCAGGAATGTATTGAGCATCATCAGATGTTTCAGGGTTGCACAATCTAACCCCCTCGCCACAAAACCAAGAGAGCTGAGGAAAGGAAGAGGTGTTAAAATACATCAAAAATTACAGAAGCCACAATCAGTTTTCACATGAAGAACAAAGAGCAGTTGGAGGGACTCGGTGGTCAGACAGCATCCACGGAGAGAAATGGTCAGTAAAAGTTTTGGGCTGGGACTCTTGGTTGAGACCTCAAGTTGGACAAAAGTGATGTTCATGCTGTTGGTTTAAGGTTGTCCAAAAGGGGTATGATGTGTTGTTCCTCATGTTTGATCTCTACATGGCAATGGATGAGGCTGACGACGGACATGTCTGTGAGGGAATGGTAAAGGCAAATGTCGACTGGGAGTTCCAACTTCGGCTGACAGACAGAACACAGATATTCAGTGAAAGGTCACCCAACTACCGATGTAGTGGAAGCCACACCAAATGTAGTAGATCAGGTTGGACAAGGTGCCTCACCTGGAAGGTCTGTCTGTGCCCCTGGGTGAAGGCGAAGGGGGAGGAGCGGGGTCACTTTTCACTTTCTACGGTGGAGAGGGAAGAGCAGACCATGGAGTCACAGAGAGACTGATGCTGTGAAAAGCAGATAGGATTGACGAGGGGAAGGTGCGGCTGGTGGTGGGAGATCATTGAAATGACCTGTTTACTTGCTTTTTTCAAATCAGGCAACAGGAACCCAGATCACTCTGTACCTTAGAGCTCTCAAATATTCTTTGCATTGTATGCTTTTAAATTTTTCCTGCCAAAATTTTCATTCTATTTCCCATGTTTGCCCACTCACATGACCTATCTATATCCCTTTGTAGCCTTCTAACTTACCATCAGCTCATCATCTTCTCGTAAGCAATCAAGAATAAGCAACAAATAGGCTGAAATGCCAGCATTACATGTTTTCTTAAATAAGTGTCAAGTCCTGCACTGTTCTGTGCATAGTAGAGAGAGGTTTTTAACTGCAATCAGTGCATAGAGAGGAAACCAATTAAGTGGAAATGTAGACATCAGAATGAGATATGATTAGACACTCAGCACAACCCCCGATGACCAGCACTGCAACTACGTTCAGACAGGATTCCATGACACATGCCACATTTCTACTATTTCAGTGCCTTCTCCACACTTCTCCTGCAAAGCTCATTTTCAGTGTAACCTACCTTAACATATCTTCAGTCATATTGTAATTATTTGCTTCCAAAACTGCCCCAAAGAGCATCTGAGCCTGTGACAAGAGATTTGGCATAAGATGTAACATAATGCTATCCATTTTCCAAGTACAGCAAAACCCCGGTATCCAACATCTATAGGGATTGGTAGTTGCTGAATAAGTGAACTTTCCAATTGCTTGAGATTTACTCTTACAATGCCTAATACACCTGCATTAAGAATAAACAGTATAAAAGAAAAATAATTTATATTGTACCTACACTAAACAACCTTCACTTTCATGAATATATAAACCTTAAAGCATTTTACTTTATTTTCAGTCACATTCTTTGAAAACATTTAACCCATTGCTGCATCTGCAGGTTCCTCCCCCTCCATGGAGTTGCCCAAAATGACAAACAATAACATTATAATTAAACCTCCCCCCTTCCCCAAGTTTACAGATAAAGCCTCTGACTGGGGTGACTCTTACAAAGCAGGAAAAAGGAGACACTCTAAGAGAGTCACCCCAATGGCGAGCTCTTCATTCCGGGTGGCTCACACAACTTTATTCAAACAGCTGCTATGAGCAAAGCCTGACCAAGGCCCTCCGCTGACTAAATATTTAGTCCTATCTTCACCAAATGTTTACGTGTTACTTTAGAAAAAATTTTCTTTTACAATTTTAATTTACATATTTTTAACCTAATCTTTATATTAATTTTTTACATTTATTTTCCTTGGGGTTTTTTTTTGCCAGTTGCTTAAGGGTGCCAGATGCTTGAATTCTGGATACTCAAGGTTTTGCTATATATCTGTCTTTAAAACAACTTCAACATTTTCCACTGTGAAAAAATATTTGCAGTCTTTCCACAAACCATTGCCTTTCATGAGTGAACCTAGAGAACAAGGGTCATTTACGGGAAACATCATAGTCTTCTCTGCAACCTCAATGCATCAGAAAATAAGCCTTTACAGACAGGAATAAGGTATGTAAGTCAAAATCCTGAACACAGACAGTTCCTGTCTTAGCCCCAGCTGTGCTACTGTGATAACCTTGTATTGTTTTATTTGATACACAGAGTTAGCTAAAATAAAATGCCAAATGTAAAATATTACCTGCTGCACTGACCACTTCATTTGTGCTGTCTCATTGGCACTCGACAATAGCATCTTCACTTTTGATTTCAAGGATATTAGAGGAATGTCCTTCGTAAGAGAATCCAGATTTTTGAGGGCATTTATATTGTCTGATTCCTAACAATGAATGCAAATGAAAATATATTGGTTTAGCATTTAGTTGTAGAATCATTCTCAGAGGGTCAACTACCAAAAAGTAAACATCCACAAAAACACAAAGTCACAAGTGTCCACAGAGGAAAAATGTAACATAGAGGAAACGATCTGATACCAAAATGACATCAAAACAATTAAGGAGACATTGGGAGAGATGATCAAAAGCTGGATGGACTTCCAATTGTCAGGTCCCAGATCAGAGAGCAATGGCAGAAAGCCTGGAATCAGAGATTAGATGGAGAAGGCTGATATCACGTTTGGTCAGAGATCCTCGTGACAGGGAGGGAGGAGTGTGGTCACAGCAGCAGCGACGATAATTCACAGTTCACCAGTCTGCCAAACTGAGAAACATAATTGATGACCAAGCATTCAAATCTCTTCCACAAACCAGAAACAATCTCACTAAATATAGTTAACAAAGTCATTGTACAGTCTGATTTAGGAGACTGATTTCTGTGGTCAGGTTACCAAAGCTTCAGGTTACTGTAAACTCAGACTTGTTCTTGGTCCGGGAGAGGTGTCGGAATACTTTAACCAATCACACACCTCAACTGGGTTCAAATATCATTCATTAATGAAACTTCACACTATCAAAGTCCCTTTACAAACTACAGATTTATCAATTATTTAGCATTTATCCAGCACAAAGTCTGGTACACCTTCAGCATCCAACTCTGCCTAAGAATGTGGTTAAACAATTAAATTATTTTAAATGTCCTTCCCCTGGTATGGTTCATGCATGGCCAAAATCATTGTTTGTTTACAGAAAGAGAGGTTAAATGCCTGAATTCTCACAGATGGATATTAATGCTGTTCCCTGTGGGGTATGATCTGAAATAAGAACAAAGAAGGTGAACCGTATATGCATGAGTAATAATCAACACCATCAGGGGTGTGAAAAATCATGAGTCATTCCATAAAACTCTGGTGGCAGAGGGGCATGGATTGCAGGTGGGAGACAAATGAACAGGACAAGGTTTCTCAGTATATTCTGATCTGGAAGGGAACGCAAGTCTTGCAAAGATTTTTGACCTCATCTTGATTCACTGACTCATTCAAGATCCCAGAGTAGGGTCTCCTCTTAAAAGAAACTCTTTCCAGTTGTGCACCCTTTCCAGCTTCCTCTGAAGACAGTTTAGACATCTCCTCACTTCTCAGTGACTTCACTTCCTGAGAAGATTGAAGCAACCACCTTTATGTCAACTTCTACAGGAGCTCTATCGAGAGAGTCCTGGCCGGCTGCATCACAGGGTTGTACAGTTGTTGCAGAGATGTGGTTTGGAGGTCAATCCGCAGGACCACAACAGTGGCAGAGATGATTACTGGAGTCAACCTCCACCCCATCCCCCCAACCCCATTGACATGATCCCGATAGATCACGTCGATGGTGGGGGGGGGGGTTGGAGGGAGACTCCAGTGATATTTCACCTGCTCCCATTGGGGAAGAGACGTGGGAATATCAAAGCCAGCACCACCAAGGTGTGGAAGAACTTCACCTCACAGGGAGTGAGAATGCTGATCAACCAAAGGAACTGCTCAAACGAACTATCTGAGATTCTCATATTCATGAAACAATATTTATTCGTCCTGCACAGGTATTGTATATTTGTAAATGTATTATATTTTACACTGAGGACCGGAGAATGTGTTTCATTGGGTTGTATTTGTGCAAATGGATGACAATAAACTGGACTTGAACTGGCATTCTCTACTTGAAGCAAGAAGATTATCATGTTGTGATTGGTACATGGAATCTAGCTTGATGGTGCTACATAACATTGAGGGAGCACCATCTTATGATCGATATGTTACACCAAACCTTCACCTATCTGCTCAGGTGAATGGAAAATAAAATTTCTTGTTGTCCTGACCAACATTTCTGAATTCTGTTATAAATACTCAACCCCCACCCTGACATCAGGCCTCTTAGAATAATGCTGGAATATAGATTGGATTACTATATACTATATTATTGAACTACAGTATATATGCATATAATGGTTGAACTTTGTGGACCATTTTTGAAGCATAAAATTTAGGGGGTTGACTATTACATATTACTTTTGAATGCAGTAAGTACCTGCATCACTCCGGGGTGTCTGGAGCTCGGATGGGCGGGCAGTTGGGCCCCGGGTGAGAGATGGCAGTTCAGGTGGACAGGGCCAAAAACAGGGGGTTGACTTTTACGTGGTGTTGACTATTATACATGCAAATACGGTATATTTAAATGTCGAGGATTGGATCCAAACAGCTCAAGTTAGTGGCTTGTGCAGAGAAAGGAATGACAAACATGCTCTTCTATTCATGGGCTCAGAACATCCAAAACTTCTCATCCATCATTGAAGAGTCTCAGCTGCAATGCAGGAAACTTTGCGGCCCATTTGTGCCCAGCGAACCATCACAAGAAGTGCAGAGACAACGTCCAGATTGCAGTGTGAGTGATGTTGGCTGAGGGGTAATATTGGCTTGGTGTAGAATGTTTGGAGTGCCTCCACTGAGGACTCATCTGAAGAATGGACTTTTCCAGCATTGCAGGAGATCTTTCACTCCACTCTATGCTGGGCAACTCAAACATCCTGATGCAAAACTAAAAGCTCCTCCCAAGTCACGAGTTAGAAGAGCAAGTGAAGATTCCAGTACCAACCCAGAGCGTGTTGACAGCCACCAGCTTCTGAACTGGACTCAATATCCTCTCGTACGCTGCCATGTCAGGCAGGATGTGAACAAGGAGAGGGGACGGAATGACTCGCAGAATTGCTGGGCTGAGGCCGACCACCGTGGAGCCCAGACTGGTCAGCAACTCCTCCGTTATCTGCAGATTATCAGAAAGAAAGGACTTCAACGGGCATCACTCCACAGGAGGATGGGCCAGCTCAGGACCCATTCGACTTGTCGCGGTTGCGTACAGACCTTCGTCGGGAGTGGTGCCGGCCACTGCTGATGACATAAGCGATGCGACGCGCAGGGGTAATAGCGCACATGCACAGGTGGGTTAAGCGTCAATATACAAGTGATGGATCTCAAATGCAGGAGGAGAGTGAGAGCATCGGATCACCCGTGCGGCCATGAGACAATGAGAAGATCAGAGGAGTTTAGCCGGTGGTGCTTGGGGAGTTGAAGATGCAATGTTGTGTCGAGTGAAGAATAAAAAAAAGTCGACTTCATGGTGGCTGAAAGAAAGGAGAGAGTGTATTCTTTTTTTGTTTGTAAGCTGTGGTAAAGACCTCATGTAATACTCACAGACACATTTTGCAGCATTTTGTCAATTATTGCCCTTGCCTGAAATAGAAACAATGGATATGTTAAGCATGCAGACACCCAAACCATGTTTAACTGGTTTGCATCATTAATATTAACTTTATAACTAGAAAGAAATTCATTTCAAGATAATTTTGCTCATATTTACCTATCATGAGATGAAAGGAGGCTATCTCCTTTAGCGAATGCAACGTTAGCATTCGTTGGGTGTTTTAAGGCAGAGATATATGTTGTGACCTTTTGTTGTCTTGTCTCAGATCCATTAATCCCAGAGTCTCACTGCCCTCTTCCCATTTCCTTGGAGCCCAGTGATATTCCCTCCCACACAACCATCAGTGCCCTCTCAGGCTGGGCAGTGGTCTGTCCCACAGCATCTCTGTGGCTTGTGCCCCATCAACCTGCCCATGTCCTGATGCTGGTTTACAGAGGTCTTACCCATCACGGGCAATGAGGGAGAGGTGGAGGTTGCACTCTGACTTCAGAGCACAGCAGTGTCTAATTAAACTACAGCAAACTTGAACCAATCTAATGAATAAACGTCAGTATCTTCTGTAGGAGTATTAAGTCGAAGCCTGAATTTGCCATGGACAAAATGATCTTCAGGTGGGATGACCATGAAAATTAGGCATTGCCACCTCTCCAGCCTATTGCCCACTTCCCACACCCATCCTATTGCCCACCTCTCTGGCCCACTGCCCAGATCCCCAGGCCCATTGCCCAGCCCATTTCCCACCTCTCTAGCCCACTGCCCAGATCCCCAGGCCCATTGCCCAGCCCATTTCCTACCTCTCTGGCCCACTGCCCAGATTCCCAGGCCCATTTCCCACCTCTCTGGCCCACTGCCCAGATCTCCAGGCCCATTGCCCAGCCCAGATCCCCAAGCCCATTTCCCACCTCTCTGGCCCACTGCCCAGATCTCCAGGCCCATTGCTCACCTCCCCAGCCCTTCTCACCCATCAATCACTCTCCTTGCTCACAACCCCACAGACTATCTCACCAATTCAGGAGATTTTCCCCCCACCCCCCCAATCTCTCTTTTCCCTCCTCCCAGTTATAAATTCAGGACCATCAAAACAAAGAGAGTAAACAAAGCGACCACATGTGCATTGAAAATTATACCTGGGCAGAAGAGAGGTTGACTGCACTGAGCTCCGGGAGTGTTGCTTGGATGTGTGCAGGGTGAAGCTGCTTTATAAAGGACAATCCGAGGATGGGGAGTAGATGAGCCAGACTTGACAATTCATTCGTTACCAAGGGTCCTTGGTTCATTATACTGCTTGTTCTGATCAAAAAGTCTGAAAGCTGCTTGAAAAAGGAAGGGGCAATGAAGACATTGGCAAGGACATCATCCCACACTAACACAGTGCAAGCAACAATCTCCGTCCATCATCTAAATGTTTCCTGATCTTCAGTGGCATTGCTCACCGTTTCTTGGGATCTATGCTCCATCCTAAAGCATGATGGGCAAGGTGTCACAGGAAGTGGTGTGATGTTTCCAGAAAGTGCTTACCACTCTACAAACTTTCATGAGTCAATGTTAACCAAAGGTGGATCCCACTGTGATATCTCAGCTGAGGTAATAATTAAGAAAATTAAATTCTCTTCAATATACAAGGGACTAAAAATAAGGCATTGATTTAAGCATATGCATGGGGTAGACAAGGATTACAATTATTCCCATCTGTTCAAAAGATCATTAAGAGGGCAGTAGAGAATCAACCCAATGGTATAAGATACAGACATTCAGCCCGTGCCGTCTGAATACACCCAATCCACCTACACTCCCGGTATGTTTTGAATGGTGGGAGGAAACCAGAGCACTTGGAGACACAGGGAGAATGTACAAAGTTCTTACAGATAGCACCGTAATTAAACCCAGGTCGCTGCAGCTGTAACTGCTATGCTAATTATGCTACCCCAAGTCCCAACTGAGCAAGAATGACTGATATCCATCCTTCAAGGACATCAGACTTTTACAGAAACCCAATTATTTGAAGATCACCCATACAGATACTTTTTTTTTCATTCCAGAATATATTGCAGAAGCTTAAATGTATGCATAAAGTTTTTAAATGAAGCCTCTTGATACTAGGTTAAAAGCTTTAACACCCTTCTTCCATTTGTGATCACTCACCAGTTCATTTGGAACAAAGATTTGGTCACCAATGCAATTTAGCAGCTGTTCCTTGACAATTGCAAACATTTGAAGATTCTGCTTGTAAGGTTCCAGATCCCGGGAAGCTGAAGAACAAATCAGTCTACCCAGCCTAGGAATAGGAGAGCCTCAGTGAGAGTGGGCCATGCAATGAGGAAAGGGGAAAGGCAACTATTTTCAAATTACAAGCAACATTTTCCATCCTCTCAAAAACAAGAGAGAATTGAATACGAGGGAATCAAAAGCTACAAAAGATCTCAATGTTGGAACTTGCCTACTTCCCCCATCCTTGTAGACCATTGAAACGGATGGCCCAGGAGAAGGCCATTCACCCCCTGATGTCAATGGCAGCTCTTTGAAAGAGCGTTCCGGTCAGTCTCACCACCTTGCCATTTTCTTAGTCCCCTGTAAGCATTTTAACCATTCTTACATCCTCATATTTCCTTACAACGTAAAAGGCTGTTTGACCCTTCAAGCCAATGCCCACACTCACAGCATCCCACCTTTCCCTTCTCCCACATTTCCCTACAGCTTATTCTCCCTCACCAGTACATCATGTGCTCGATTCTCCTATCACCTTTCTACAATGGGGGTGAAGTTATAACAGCTAAATGAGCCCTTTGAAAGGACAGGGAGTTTTTGCTGTGAATTCCTCCATCTCTGCCTCTGGACCATCCTGCTCGCTGGGTTTATCTCTGCCTCTGGAGCATCCTGCTCACTGGGTTTATCTCTGCCTCTGGACCATCCTGCTCATTGGGTTTATCTCTGCCTCTGGACCATCCTACTCACTGGGTTTATCTCTGCCTCTGGACCATCCTGCTCGCTGGGTTTATCTCTGCCTCTGGAGCATCCTGCTCGCTGGGTTTATCTCTGCCTCTGGACCATCCTGCTTGCTGGGTTTATCCAGGAAAGCCATCCCCCTGCTTGCTCCTCTTTGTGTATTAATTGTTTTTCACTATCCTTGCTCCAACATTCTACTTAATTTTAATATAAAACGGCATTACATCACCTTTGCCACTGAATAGTTCACATAACTCGACCAGCTTGCCTTATTGTGGTTTCTAACCTTTCCTCACTGCTCATTCTTCCTATTCATGGAACCATTTCTGTTGCATGTCCCATTCCTTCTCCCAATCCTCGTGCTCACAGGCCACGGGCCCAGGTTGGGGTTAGACCCAACTTACCCACCTGCTCCCATGTGGGACTGTGGTGGTGGAGGCAAAGATCCTCACAGCACTTGAGACACACCAGGGTGCAGAAGGCTACAGACCAAGTGCTGAGAAATGGGGCCAGTGTGGATTGGTAGTCAATGGATAGAGTGGGCTGAAGTGCCTATTTCTCTACTGTCCGACTCAAAGACTGCGAGCAGTTGGAAGACTCACCTCTCAAAGTCAGAAGTTCCAATTGTTTTGTCCCCTTTTAGGATGGTGCGGATGAGAAACCTTTCCTGGACTGTCGTCAGTTTAGTGGCCAGCAGCGCATCCAGTGCAGTGAGAATCTGGTAAAAGACAGAACCAACAGGAAGTGTTCACCTCGTGGATTTCACAGATTTCCATCCAATACAAAATTAATTTAAAAAGTGAGCTGATTAGAGGTAGTGCAAGAGAAAATCAGCATCAGAAACTGCACAACAAATCATTTTTTAATGCAAGAAAAAGACAAAAGATCTGCGGAAGGCAGAATTCCCAATGAGGGATAACATCGCCACAAGGGATATCCAGTGCTAATCCACACCGGGAGAATTTGACAAGGGATTTGCATTGGAGAGGATCTGCACAAAGTCTACATCTTTTCCCAAATATTCCTTATTACTGATATCCTGTTCCTTTTAATAGACCCTGTGTAGTGAACTGGGCATTCACACTGGTGCGATGCTATAAGGACTGGCTCTTCCCCTGACTCCACCCCCCACACATCCCGATAAAAACACTGGACCCCTGCCAAAACCCCAGTTCAGTCCACAGACCATGTGTGCCATTCTTAGTGAATAAAGGCGTGTTGTGCTTTCTCTGGTCTTGAGTGCTGTCAGTCGCGCTACACCACCTAAAAACAAAAGGACCCTGTTCTCTACATCTTCAATTGTTACATTAGTGCCTGTACATCTGGCCCTGATGATAAACTTATTTCAAGCCATTAAGAGTTCTTTTAAAATATCTTTCCTGCTCAACCAACTGTAGATTCAAACTTATATGACAACAAGTTAATCCTGTTGAGACCAGAGCACTGTAATAGCCATGACCTCTCTAGTGTCACTGCCACCCTGACTGATTACAATGAGGATGGAGATCTGATCAACCTCTATCATAGAGTCAACAACAGGGCCACCCACGAGGGTGAAGGAACCCACAGTGGCCCATTGATGGGACCAGAGGTCCACACTTCTACCTCTTGATCTTTCTAAGCAGCTACTCTCCGACTAGTCTCGTACAGTACCCACGTACTGGACAGAATGTTACTCTCTGAAAGAAATCCAGCAAATTCACTAAATTCTATCTGCTCCCATCTTCTTGTGGGTTCACCCAAGACTTCACTCACCCCCCGAAGTATTCCCGATTGGACTAGCTTCAGATTTACATGTGAGCGCCAACCCATAGAGGATGCAAGAGAGTAAAACACAAAAGTCTGCAGATGCAGTGATTGAAGTAAAAACACGATGCTGGAGAAACTCAGCAGGTCAAACTGTGTACCTCATAGAGCAAAGCTAAAGAAACATAACCATCGTTTTAGGCTTCAGCCCTTCATCAAGGTATGAGCAAACTTTGTTCAGGCACCTGCCTACATTTTGCTCGTACCTTGATGAAGGGCTCAAGCCCGAAACATTGGTTATGTACCTTTAGCTTTGCTATATGAAGTAAGCTGATTGACCTGCTGAGTTCCTGACTACCTGGCTCCGCCCCGTTCTGCAACTGTGGCCCCTCCCTCTTTAATCTTGCATAAAGCCTCTAACACCTTGACCCTTCCCCAGAAAACCCGGGTCACGGCACAGGAAGAGGTCCATTCTTCATAAAAGCCTGTAGATCAGTGACTCAGTCTCAGCCCCTCGAGTTATTTACTGCGCGTCACAGCATTGTGTTTTCACATTGAGGATGCGCTCCAGCCTGATCCCCCAGCACAGTTCAGAGGGAGTCCTGCACTGGCAAAGGTACTTCCATTTAGAGGAGACATTCCATCTGCTTTCTCATCCCACCACATCAAAAACGGCCCATGTTTTGTCCTCCAGTCACAGGCGGTTATCCTACAGCAGTGATTATGCATCAGAAATAACTAATTGGCTGTAACATGCCTTAGACCACGCTGAGATTGTGAGAGCTGCTATAGGAATGCACGTTCTTTCTCTAATAGTACCTGTGTACGGGACAGAAGTTGAAACCTCTCAAATGGTAGGTACACCAGCAGGTTACCAACATGATGCAGGAACCTCAATGGCCACGTGGTCACATTACTATACCTCCCAGAATTCAGGATCCACTGGACGAAGGCTCTTCTCTGATCATCAGAGAGTTCCCCAAAGATCTGATTGACCGCAGCCAACCTATAGCACAGAACAATGAGGTGAGGAGAGTGACCACAGCACAGGGTGCCCTTTCTACTAGTCAACAGCTGAGCATCAATAACTTACAAAGCACACGTGTGACCTAAGTAACTTTATCTGCCAGAAGCTTACAGCACTGGAAGAGGCCATTCACCCCATCACATCAACCAATCTCCCTGTGACACATCCAGTGCTTTTTGAAGAGTTCCAGATCCTTCTGCCTCTGAGTTAAAAAAAACATTGGTTCTATCTTCCCTCACCATCTCTACTCTAGCTTAAATATATGCATTAGCACCAAATTCTTGCCCCATAAACCTCCAATCAGTTAGCAATCATGAGGTCACAGTTTAAAAGCATAGGACTGCAGATGCTGAAAGTCTGAAATAAAAACAGGAAAAGATAAATATAGTCAGGAGTTCAGGCAGTGTCTGTGGAGCCTTTCCGTTTGAAGACCTTCCATCAGAACAGACTGGAGATATTACTTCAGTTTGTTGATGCTTCCTGACTCACTGAGAACTTCCAGCATTTTTTATTTGATATACAAAAGCCACAATAATGATTGGTGGCAGATGTAACAGTTTGAGTTGCAACACATGCATCTTCACCGCGGGTGATGATGTAGAGTTTTTAAACATTTACCCCTCATCACAAAAATATTCCCGACTGGACCACCACGGACTTTAGCAAATTTATGATTCAGAGGGAGACTGATCTGTCCATTGTGTCTGTGTTGAGTCTAATCCCACCAGGTCCAGAACTCTGCCTGTCACAGCTCTTCAAGTATGTATCCCAATCCCATTTCAAAAAGCACTTTGCCTCTCTCACCTTTTCAAGTAGGAAGTTCCAGTACTATCCTGTGTGAAAACATTTGTCCTCATCTCCCCTCTAATCCTTTCTCCAGTCATTTTAAATCTGTATCCCCTTGTTTTAACTGCTCAGGGACATGTACTCTTTGCAGTTTCTCATAAGTTAACACATCTCTACTGTTGCAAGAGGAACAGAACAATTCCGAGATGTACAATAGCAAAAACCCATCTGAAAATGACTGAGATTCAGAATTCATCAGTGTTTTGCTTCAGGTATAAAATAGTGAACCAGAAAGGGAGCTCAGATGTGCTTAAATTAGGATCAAACAATCTCGTGATTCAAATAGAATAAGCTTGCCATCCGGGAACACACTGGGTACAAATTTGAATAAATCAGGTCACCTTAATTTGGAAACGTTGGAACTATGTAATGAAGCAGGAGTAAAACATTTTAACTCTGTAACAGTTCCTACAAATGAATGTTGTGTGAGGAGGGAAATCAACAGAGGTATTAACATGAATCTTTAGCTGTTGCAGGTAGGTGAGACATACACTTGCTCCTTGTCCAAGGTCTCTGGCAGTGCTTGGATTTCAGATGTGGATAGGTGAGGCAGAAAATAAACAAATTCTGGGAACATGCTTGGGTCAATGAGCAGTATTCTGTGGAGAAAGACTGATGCCAGAATCCTCTTCAAATCATTTTGAATCTGAAAATAGAACCAGTATTGTAAAAATAGAAATCAGAAAAAAAGATATTTATTCAAATTAAAAACAATTTTTAGTTAGCATTTAAATATTTGATAATTCTTCTCATTTTGATGGCCATCTTTTCACTAGCAGGAGGTAACTCTCCTTTTAAATAACATTTTCACCTCTTTCTGTACCCCAATGTAGTCAACATCCTAGAAGACAGCCAGCCCATGACAGACTCAAGATGTTCAGAAACTCAAATGATCAGAAAGTCTGCCCAGACATTGATGGCCTTGAAGTAAGAACACTAGCCAGCACCTTACAATATCAAACCACAGTGAGTCCCTTGCTACAGACCAAAAGTCTCATTGGCTTCAGAGGTGCCCTTGGCCATGCCCAAAGGTGGAACCACCACAGCTGAATAGGACTTATCTGTGGCTCAACCTTGGAGTAGGAGGCTGTTGGTTCACCCTGGATACACGTACAAAAGATCTAGTCCAGTGCAGGTCTGACTGTTGAATAAACTTTCTTTTAAATAACACGTTATACTGAGGTTCTATTTTTGGTTTATTGCAAATACGGTGGCACTCTTTCAAAGAAGACCAGATGTCTCCTGATACTGGGTCAGCTGCTAACTTTAAAAGAGACAAATAGATTTTTGTTCATCAATGAACTCGGGTCGCAGATGAACTCAGCAGATAGCTGAATAGCCTCAAACAGTTGACGATATTCTTCATGTCCCTAAGATCTGACCTAACCCACAGCCAGCTCCACGATAATTGCAACTTGTTGTGGAGCTCGATGTGCATGACAGGCAGAATATAAATACAAAATCTCTCTATTCCGTGCGATACTGATGCAAGATTTTAATTATGCAGCTCTTTGCATAGGATACAGTTAGGCATTGAAGAGTCTTTTTAAAAATAAAAGTGTATTATGTGGATAAGAATGGTACTCACGTGATCCACAGTTCTGTGCATCTAAAATAGTGCTGCAGACGCTTACGTCCATCTTCCTCTTCCACTGACCTCCCTCTTCTGCCCTTTCCTTCCATCCTCTTGTTCCCTGCCTCCATACTTGCTCAAAACTTGTTTCTCCGACTTTTCCTCATTTTAATGTAGAATCTTTGACTTGAAAATCCATCCATTTCTCCACAGATGCTGCCTGTAGTATGGATTGTGGAGGGTCACGTGACCTCTCCATCCGGAATCTCGTCAGATGTCGCATCACCCAATTACGGTTGGACTCTGCCCACCCATTGTGTACACCTGACCACTGGTCCCTTTAATCACCTAGTGATTACATGAGCCAGATCCTCCAGCTTACTGTACTATAAAGTCCACCACGTGCAGTAGCTTGGCCTCTTTTGCTCTTCGGCCCTGAGACGAACCCTGCTGTGGACAATGCGGGAGGAGTCACTGCTAAGGTGTGCACCACATAGGGATCGGGGCTGTTGTATACTATTGTAGTTGTAGATAGTATCTGAGCTGTGCCCACTTTAGACAAAAAACAGAAAGTAGTGCATTGTAGTCCTTGGTTGTGATAAGTCTGTATAAGCAGTTGCCAGTATTGGTAGTGTTAAGTCCGATGTGACTGGTTGCACTGTGTGGTGTGACTGAGAGTACTTGCATGTGTTATCCCTGTTACAATCCCCTTACATATGTTACAATAAAGATTATTTCTGCATTCAGCCTGTGTCCAGACCTTCTATTCTTTGAACCCACCAAACTTTCCCCTTCCAACACAACACTGCCTTACTTGTTGAGCATTTGAGAGCAGCGGGGTTGTTTTCCAGTGAATGGACTTCATTGTGCGTTTACCTGTAAACTGTGCCAGTTTGTGTTCAGGAGGTACAGCAGATGTTTCACCTTTTGGACGTCAATAGCGAGCAGGGCCACTCGAAGGTCAGCGGCGGAAAGCTTCATGTATTCCTACTCAAAAAGTGGGAAAGAAAGAGATATCTCTGAGAAATTAGTGGGATTAGCTTCAGCATCTAGTTTCCAGGGAACGAAGAAGTGGCCAGTATCCGTCAGAATATATTTTAAATAATTTATGAGGTGCTACCTATGTAAGTATTGATACAATACCTTTGCCAGGCTCACTCCTGATGTTCCTCTGTCCTTCTGCACCAAGTCTAATATGACAGACTACGGAAATACACAAAAAAAGAACCCAGTAAGAAAAAAAAAATTGAAGTGTAAATATCACAATACCTATTAATGCAACTTATGTTAGGGGTGGGAGGGTGAGGGGTGTAACATTATGGAAAAACTTACTAAACTAACAGTCTGCAGAATCTACTAAATATTTCTGTTAACCACAGCAAGAAGATCTTGTGCCTGAAACTACAGCAATAGCTCCTGATTAAAGCAGGCTTACTTCTCCAGTATGCAGAATAAAATGATTCCCAAAATATCAGAGCCAGTCCTGGTGACCTCATCAGTACCATTCTGGCCAACAAATGCTGGCAGTAAATATCTGCTCATATTCTGCATTTCTTCGAACAACGGCACATGACAATTCACATCCAAGTGGTGCCTTCGATAACTAATCAACATCCAGAACAGCATTTCCTAGGTGCAGCAGGTCCTGGGCATTGTGAAGGGCAAGTTAGCCTGGAAACAGCATATAGCAGGAGGAGGCCATTTATCCCTTCATGCCTGCTCCATCGTTCAGTGAGATAAGATCTGACCTTTTATCTCAGTGCCACTGCTCTGCATTCAAATGGAGATAGTGTAAATGATGTGATATACTCAGCAACTGTGTGGCTCCAGAATCCTCAAGTAGATCATTTCAAAGATCCCCTCCCCTCATTGGTCCTAATGGCCGATCTCTCGATTTAAAACTAAGACTCCTGATTCTGGAACAACCCCGCCCCCACTAACCAAGGAACACATTAACCCAGCATGCACCCTGCAGGAAGGCCTGAAACGTTGGTTACCTTTCCTTCCTATTGATGCTGCGTGACCAGCATGTTTGTGTATTTTGCGTGATATCACTTCTCATTCTACATTCTGGTATACATCAGCGGTACTGAGATGGAGATGGTGCAGACCTTCAAATTCTTGGGAGTACAAGCTGTCCCAGTCTTTACCACATGAACGTGGAATATGCAGTAGAGCAGTGGTTCTCAACCTTTTTTGGTCTAAGGCACACCTGGCTTCTGGCTTAACATGCCCACTAGTGGCAATGACTGAGTAATATTTTCAAGTCAAAGTAAACTCTATAAGAAACACATCTTTATCTAATTTAAAGTATTTTATTGAACATTGGAGACGTAGAGTCTCTACTTTCTCAAAAGCCTGAGGAAATTTGGCATTACCAACATTTATGTGAACATACCCTTGGTTATCAAACCAACCTCACCCAGGATCATCTCACAAACCAACCTCGCCCTGGATCATCTCACAAACCAACCTCGCCCTGGATCATCTCACAAACCAACCTCGCCCTGGATCATCTCACAAACCAACCTCGCCCTGGATCATCTCACAAACCAACCTCGCCCTGGATCATCTCACAAACCAACCTCGCCCAGGATCATCTCACAAACCAACCTCGCCCTGGATCATCTCACAAACCAACCTCGCCCTGGATCATCTCACAAACCAACCTCGCCCTGGATCATCTCACAAACCAACCTCGCCCTGGATCATCTCACAAACCAACCTCGCCCTGGATCATCTCACAAACCAACCTCGCCTTGGATCATCTCACAAACCAACCTTGCCCTGGATCATCTCACAAACCAACCTCGCCCTGGATCATCTCACAAACCAACTTACCCTTGATCATCTCACAAACCAACCTCACCCTTAGGCCATCTCACAAACCAACCTCGCCCTTGATCATCTCACAAACCAAACTTGCCCTGAATCATCTCACAAACCAACCTCGCCCTGGATCATCTTACCAAACTTGCCCTGGATCATCTCACAAACCAACCTCGCCTTGGATCATCTCACAAACCAACCTCGCCCTTGATCATCTCACAAACCAACCTCGCCCTGGATCATCTCACAAACCAACCTCGCCCTTGATCATCTCACAAACCAACCTCGCCCTGGATCATCTCACAAACCAACCTCGCCCTGGATCATCTCACAAACCAACCTCGCCCTGGATCATCTCACAAACCAACCTCGCCCAGGATCATCTCACAAACCAACCTCGCCCTGGATCATCTCACAAACCAACCTCGCCCTTGATCATCTCACAAACCAACCTCACCCTTAAGCCATCTCACAAATCAACCTCGCCCTTGATCATCTCACAAACCAACCTCGCCCTTGATCATCTCACAAACCAACCTCGCCTTGAATCATCTCACAAACCAACCTCGCCCTCGATCATCTCACAAACCAACTTCACCCTCACTCCATCAGACATTTCAGACTAATGAGGGGAGTGGATCTTTGAAATGATCTACCTGAGGATCTGGAGGAACAGTTGCTGAGTATATCACATCATTTACACCAGGTTTTTACCAAACTGAGTGGGTTCCATGGAAAGGCGTAGGGGATCCGTGGAAAAAATTAAAGGGAGTAACAATGATCTACCTGTTTTTTATTTTAAATTACTTATTACCTCTGTCTTTAATTCAATTTGTTTCCAGGACAGGAGCAAACAGTGCCCTCCACCCAAATGAGTTATTGGACCCCCCACCCACCCGCAGCACTAGCATCACTATGGGGTTGCGGACTGCTCTGGATGACGCCATCAGAGTGGCGTCACCAAAATGAATCATGTGGTTTCATCTTCACACTCTATAAGCATGTGCGTTTATCTGAAATGCCAGAGGAAGGGGGAAGTGTGACAATGCAGCTAATGGAGGAGGTCAATGGCACCCATTCCCCCTCGCACTCCCACCGAGTGAGTTCTTGAATGGCAGTTTGTGCCCCCCCCCCACCTCATGGTTATCCTAATGCCCTCTGATTAGATCTCTTCTGGCACCGGCTCTGGGGGATTCCGCAATTTCCAAGTGCTCCCCAAAAATGTTCCGTGAGCTAAAAGGTTTCGGAAGCCATGTCTCCATTTGAATGCAGAGAATGAATCCCACCGCTCAAAAAACATACTGGGGGTGTAAGTTAATTGGGCGCCACCGGACTTATGGGCTGAAATGGCCTGTTACTGTGTTGGATGTCTAAATTTTTAAAAAAGTGGCACTGAAATAAAAGGTCAGCCATGGTCTCAATGAACAATGAAGAAGGCACAAAGAGCTAAATGGCCTCATGCTGTTCCCACTGATTCGAGAGCATGGCTAAAATATTGAAGGACTCATCTCACCCAGATCGTACCCTCTTCTTCCCCCCACCCCACACATCAGGCTTTGAGAGCACCAACCTCCAGATTCAAGGACAGTTTCTTTCCCACTGTTCTCACAACCTTGAATAGACACAGTTAAAAACGATGCCCTTTCACCATCTCTTACAACTGTTCTTTTCTCTGTACTCTGCACTGTGCTTTTCTTTATACATTGCTGCTTACACCCTACTACTGTAAAATTACCCCACTATTGTCTAACCCAGCCATTCTCAATCCTTTTTTGGGTTTGCCCCTACCTAGGACTCTGCTCAAAGTTTAAAGGCAACCTTCCCTGTGAAGCAGCCAAGTTTTGGTTTCTTCCGAACTTCTCTCCTATAGACTACATAAAAAACATGAAAATATTTATGTTACACGGGGTGAAAAGAACTTGCTGCAGCCCTGTTGAGAATGGCTGTTTTAATCTATTTGGACTAATGGACTACCTACTGTATGCAGATTGTATGCAGGTTGTGACTAATGGACTACCTGCTGTATGCAGATTGTATGCAGGTTGTGACTAATGGACTACCTGCTGTATGCAGATTGTATGCAGGTTGTGACTAATGGACTACCTGCTGTATGCAGGTTGTATGCAGGTTGTGACTAATGAACTACCTGCTGTATGCAGATTGTATGCAGGTTGTGACTAATGGACTACCTGCTGTATGCAGATTGTATGCAAAATAGAGCTTCTCACTGTATTTTTTTCAAACCCAGTCTGCTTGCTGCTCTCCTGACAGGACAAAACCCCCATCCCAGCGATCATTTTGGTGCACATCTGCTCCCCCTACCACAGCAACTTTCTGAACAGGAACTGAGGGCACCTTCATCAAACTCAAGCCCCAAAACTGACTCAAACCCAGCAGTGGAATTACATGGGAGTTCACCCACACCCTTCAATTTAACTTGATGACAGTTTCCTGCACCAAAGTTGGATATGTCCAAATTCAAAGGAGATGGAAGTGAAACGCCAAAGACTGCAGTCAGATGGACTTGAGCTCCTGTAAGGAGTGAGACTGAGAGCACAGTCAGTGAAGGGAACCACCTCAGTTTGCAATTGCATACAGATTACATGGTGGTGTTCCTTACCCCAAAACACTGGAGCACCTCTCGTTTGGTATTATAACTGTGTTCTTGTCCCAAGTAGTCTAGCAGAGTGTATAGGACTTGGCTCCTGGCCTGCTGAAGGAATGAGATTCGCTCATCATCCAAGACGACCAAGCCCAGAATCACGTTGTTCATGGCCCCTGTGAGCCCTGTAGTTAGCTCGTCTGCGGCTGTGCTGTGCATCTTCAGGCCAATGTGTTCCAAGCCGCAGAGGACCAGAGCAGGGACATCGGTCAGCTGCAACACTTGGTGTGGGCACGGCCCCCATGGCCCGCGACTGCAGGTCCACTGGAGTTTTGAGATGAGTTGGTGCACGGGGCAGACATCGGTCTGGGAGGGGTCGGTGGGGAGGCTCAGGGACAGACAGTCCTGTTCAACCCAGGAGTTGTCCGGGTCGCTGGTCAAGACATGGAGAAGCGCGGGATCCAGGCACACGAATTGGTTGAAATTGCTCTGATCGTGGTCGAAGCAGAGGGCCAAGGTGGTGGGGTCGACTCGCCGCTCTGACCACGAGCTGTAGGTGCACATGAGGCCGAGATCCATCCCATCGCCCTGGGCATGGGCGCAGTAGGCAGCGAGCCAGCCGTCCTCCCGGTTGTCCAGGAGCTCCCATAGTCGGGTGGAATTGTCGCATGCCACTTGCACGAAGTTGTCCAAGTCGTACTGACTGCAGAACTCCACGGTGGCAGAGTCGACGAAGGCGTCGGCCCACTCTTCATAGCGGCAACTCGTGTTGGCGCTGCCTTCGACGTGACACGCAGAGAGCAGCCACGCGTTCTCGGGATACAGCAGAAGCTTGGAGACCATCGCCTGGTCCCGGCACACCAGTCGGGAGAAGTTGGTCTGGTCGTGGGTCCAGCAGAAGTCCACGAGGTAGGGGTCCACCGTGACCTCCGCCCACTCGATGTAACGACAGGCCGCTGAGGGCACTGACCCATTCACCTCTTCGAAGGAAGGAAGGCCACAGAGGTCGACCAACCACAGGTTGTTCTGGTCCTGCAGAAGTTGCTGGAGAATTGCTGGGTCTTGACACACCCTGGCATTGAACTGCTGCCCGTCGTTGTTAAAGCACAGTGCCACCACCGTGCTGTCCACGGCGGCTGGACGCAGCCACGAATCGTAGTGGCACAGGTCTGTCATGGAGTCGATGAGGTCCCAGGGAGAGGAGCTGGAGACCTGGGCGCCCACGCCTGGAGCAGGGCTGGTGAGCTGAGGAACGGCGCACGCTTGGTACAGCCATGCGTTGCCCGGGTCTTGGAGCAACCGCTCCAGGAGTGCGGCCGAGGTGCACACCATCAGATCGAAGTTGGACGGCTCGAGGTCGGCACAGAAGGAGACCTGGCTGGCGGGCACCAGGGGCCCCGCGATCCACTCCCAGTAGCGACACCGGCCCGGAGTAGCGCAAGCGGAGTCCAGCCACGCGTTGCTGGCGTCCTGGCCCAGGGCGTGCAGGAGGTTCCCGCTAGCGCACACCGTAGCGTTGAAGCGGGCGGTGTCACTGCTCCGGCACAGGGCGATGATGGAGGGGTCGGGGCGGTGCTGCTCCCACTGGCTGTACTCACACGCTCCGCTGGGGCTGTTGGCGAGGGCGAGGTCCTCGCAGTACTCCAGCAGCCAGGGGTTCTGCCGCAGAAGGTGCTCGTCCCCGCACACGGCGATGGAGAAGAGCTCGCTGTCCTCGCTGGCGCAGAACGAGAGCAGCCGGGGGTCGGTGGGGGCGGCGGGTGCCCAGTCTCGGTAGAGGCAGTGCGCGGCCACACTGTAGGCCGGACTGGGGGAGGCTCGGGGGCCTTCGGTGGTGGGAGAGGCGGCGCAGAAGGCTCCCAGCCAGGAGTTAGCCGGGTTCTCCATCAGCGGCTCCAGTAGCGAAGCATTGCCGCAGAACGTTTCTCTGAAGCCGGCTTCGTCCAAGACCGAGCAATACCCGACCTGTGTCGAGTTGAAGAAGGCCGAATCATAGTGGCAGATACCAGCAGGCAGCTGGCGGCCCCGTCTGCGAGGCTGGTCCCTGCGGCTTCTGCTGGGAGGCTGGTCCCGGCTGGGAGACTGGCCCGGGTGCCCCCCGCTGGGAGCGCGGTCCCTGCGGCTTCTGCTGGGAGGCTGGACCCCGGACCGTGAGCTTCGGGACGCGCAGCCCTCCAGGAAGATGCTGAGCCCTTGGCGGAGACGGCTGGACACCGCGGCCAGGCCGGCACACACGCTGTCCGTCGCCCCGCTACTTGTCCCAGCCCTCACCACACGGCAGATCACGGACAGCCAAGATGGAGCGAGAGGCACTTCCCTGCACAGCGTCCTGTTCACCCACAGCAGAAGGTCTGGGTGGCAGCTCCCTGGGATTTGAGCGAGCCTGGAAACGAGCCGGACCAGGCTATCGGTTCCCCGGCCAAGGGCGGCAGAGCGCGGTGCGAGAATGGTCGCGGCGTCTAGGGGTACAGCTCCAAATTCCCACGTCAGGTTATGCAACCGGCCCCTGTGAGGAACAGAAGGATAACCGTTTAATAACGCCCAAACCCGGAGAGCTTCTCGTCTCTGAACTTCGAATCCCAGCCTGTCTGTAAGGGGCTTGTACGTTCTTCCCATGCCTGCGTGGGTTACCTCCCACCTTTCAAAATGTAATGGGTTTGTTTGTTAATTGGGGGTTTTGAACGGCACGGGCTCATGAGCTAAAAGGGCTTCACAGGCACAGGCCCTTCAGCCCACGTGTCTGCAACCAACATGTGCTCGCCCACCCAATCCATTCTCAGACTACAATATAAATCCCTTTATTCACTGCATATCCGCACCCCCCAGAATCCATTAATGCCGTCACCTTCTAGAACCCCCCCTGGCTGGGAGACTGGCCCCCAATGGGAGACTGGCCATGGCCCCTGCTGGGAGACCGGCCCCAACTGGAAGACCGGCACCCATTGGGAGTCTGTCCCGTGGCCCCCACGAGAGATGGGCCCCTGTTGGGAGAGTGGCCTGTGGTTCCTGGTGGGGTCTGGCCCCCTGTTGGGAGACTGGTGCATGGCCCCCATGAGAAACGTCCCTGTGGGGAGACTAGCCCCTGTTGGGAGACTGGCCCCAACTGGAAGACCGGCACCCATTGGGAGTCTGTCCCGTGGCCCCCACGAGAGATGGGCCCCTGTTGGGAGAGTGGCCTATGGTTCCTGGTGGGGTCTGGCCCCCTGTTGGGAGACTGGTGCATGGCCCCCATGAGAAATGCCCGTGGGGAGACTAGCCCCTGCTGGGAGACTGGCCCTGGTCCCTGCTGGGATTTGGACCCCGCTGAGAGACTGGTACGTGGCCCCACTGGGAAACTAGCCCGTGGTTCCCACTGACAGACTGGCCCATGAGGTCCCTGCTGGGAGACTGGCCCCTGTGATCCCCACTGGAATGTGGCTCATTCCAGCCACCTGCAGGTTCTGGATGTGTTTGTGATGTGCTCTTCCAAGAGCATGCACATGGTTCAGAGCTCAGTTTGGTTCACATCAGTACTGTGATGTATTGCTGTTAGCCTTCTCACTTACCAGATGAGAAGCTGTTTCAGATTCCCTGTGAAGACAGTGAAGAAATAATTAAACATAGCTCTTGAAATGCTGATCAAAATCAACTCAAGCTCCCAACAAAGTTTCAACACAGGAATCACAGCAGAGAACAGGAGTGGGTGTTGTAAATAGGAGGAGGGGGTTTACGATGGCAGGGAGGTTTCTGAGCTTCTTTTAAGAGGGATGGAAGAGTAGAGATGTGGTTCTGGTGCTGGACACAACTCCCAGCTCAGACTTCTCCAAGTGATGTTCACACCAAGTATAGCCATCATCTTAACGCAACACACGTGACAGTTACCTCCCATGAATTGCAGTGTGACACTATTTGGATGATTTGATTTTTTTTTCCCTCTCTGCTGATGTTTTGGAGATAAATATTGGCCAGGACACTGGTGAGAACTTCCTTGCTGTTATTCAAGTAACAATCATGTGGCCTCATACATCTGCCCGAGAGAGCAGCAGGGGCTTCAATTTAACCTTGTGGAATATAGCTCTCTGTCAGTCCTCCCAGGGGAGGGTCAGTATGGATTGTGGTGCCCAGTTCTCCAGCAGGAATTGACTCCACAATCTTTGGACTCAGAGACATGTCACTCACTGGGGAACAGCTGAAACTTGCTGGATCACACGAGTAAGAGGCCACCTTGATTTAGTTAACAGAAGTTGGGATTACAACTGGCAAGACATCCATATAACCATATAACTGTTTACGGCGTGGAAACAGGCCATGTCGGCCCTTCAAGTCCACGCCAGTCTTTCGGCTTCACCTGAATAGTTCTATCTATTTGCAACAACCAGTTCATTTAGATATGGCTGCAAGTTATGGCGACTGACAAATAATGGATGAATGCACTCTGAATTGGCCAAGCATGGATTAACCATTAAGAAAAATAAGCACACATGCTTAGGGCACCAAGGGAAGAGGGAACCACAGAGTTTTTTTTTCCCCCAGTGCTGGATTTACCATAGTGCAGCTAAACTAGGGCCCCATAAAAAGCCCAACCCCCACAATAAATGAAAAAAAAAAACTCCATATATATATATATATATATATATTCGTTATGTTTAATACAGTTGTGGGGTCCAGCTTGGAAGATAACTAAATTTCTAATCTATTATTTCAATTAGACAATGGAAGGGTTGGGGGGGGGGGGCAGAAACCATTGTTGGGCTGTTACTAAGGCATCAATTGGCCTTAATCTGGTCCTGGAAGTAGCCATTGAGAAAATCCCACTTTCACAGAAGGGCTGCCACACAGCCACACCCTGCAGCCCTACAACCCACCAATCTACATTCATGCACGTTGAATCCTGAAAATCTGCAAGCTAAAGATCTGGACAACACAGCCCAGTCTCAAGTCATGATAGGTTTCAGGCAACCAACAGAGAAGGAACACCAATATATTCATACCCGTTTATTACATATGTGATTATTATGTGCAATGTGAGAAATGTATTATAAGTGTATGTGTGTGCTCTGTGCCCCAGAGAAAAGCTGTTTGGTCTATTTGTATATGTACAGTCAGATGATCATTAACCTGAACCACTCTTTCTCAGATGGATTTTTAATCCAGGCTTTGGGAACTCAACAACATTTCTCATCCTGTGGCAGGAGAACAGCAATACATGTGTTTATGCAGGTGTATGTTTGTGTGTGTATGTTTATACATGTGTATATGTGTGTTTGTGTACTCTACATATTATGTGGTTGTGTGTACTGTGTGTTTGTGTGATGAGAATGTGTATGGGAGGAGAAGGAGTGTGGGTGTGTGTTTGTGTAGAAGTGTGAGTGCAGGTGCCTGTGTGTGTGCGTACATGCGTGTGTGTGCGGTCATGCAAAAGCATAAGTGCATGTGCCTGCCTGACCTCATGTAAATGAAATTAATGTTTTTGGTTGGACGTGGGAGAGAGAGAGAGAGAGAGAACTGACAAAGTAAGTATTATGGCTCCTTACCTTGTGGACATTGCCCCTTTCCATCCAATTTAATGATATTGCTTGAAAAGAATATTCCCTCCAAGAAAATATCTGTTACCTTCAATAGGATTCGTTTAACCAATTGGCAAAGGTAAGAGTCAAAAAATGGGAAGACATTCTGACCAAAAAAATGCCAAATCATCTTTAGCCCATAGGAAAGGACCTGCTGCACCTTGCCAATCAAATTCAGCATCAGTGATTGGATATTAAAACCATCCTTCCGCATCCTGGAGCTATCTTCATGAACTCCGGATGCAAAAAACTCCTGGGCAAAATCACTTAAGGAACTTCTTTTCACAGTAAAAGCAAAGTAGCAAGCTTCCTCCTGCAAGGATATCCGTAGAGCTTTCCAATTGAATCCCAACAAACTCAACAACTCCTCAAGAAGTGCTAAGAGAGGTCGGATGTCTTTAATTTCCTGAAACATGTCCACAAGCAGCTGGGGAAGCTGTTGCTGTAACCCCAGACCAACATCTCCAAGCTGACCGTGATGCAGGGCTTGTAACAACAGGTGATACAATTCCCATTTGCTCTCTGGAAAAACTTTGGACATTGTCAGTCGAATGATCTCCAGGAGATCAGAATCTCCTTGGGTTGTCTGAGCACGGAACTCTGCGGCCAAAGGCTTCTGCTCAGATTTGCTGTTATAACTGGAATGATTTAATTCACGGGATAACTGGGGACTATTGTCCGAAATCTTCACTTGTGTTTCCCTTTCTACTTTTCTTGTTGAGGTCGGTGTTTCGGTGTGCTCCTTGAGAATTGTGTTCACAGTTCCCTGTTGACCTTGAAAATATCGGAATTTCTTATTGGAAGAGCCTGAAGATAAAGTAACAACACACACTATGTTGCCTTCTGAAAATCTGGGCCATAGCTTTTTAATACTGTTTCAATCCCTCTCAATAGAATGTCAAATATAATCAATATCTATTGATAATCACACCCCTCCCTTGTTACGGAATATAGCCCCATTGGTTGGTTTGTTTAAAAGGCTTGGAGATGGGAAGGTGGATAAAAGCTTGTTCTTGTAGGAGCAAGAGAAGAAGAGGACATAAAATTAAAGCTAAGATGTGTGTAGTAGCGTCGGAAAACCGTTCCTCATGCAAAGAGAGCAGTAGAACATCCCCTCCCAGTTCCTTCACTGAGATTGAGGAGCTTTGAAATGGAAACAGAAAATGCTAGAACACTCAACAGGTCAGGCAGCATCTACAGAGAAAGAAACAGATTTCCTGTACCGGGGGAGTCTGGAACCAGAGGGGACAGCCTCAGAATACGAAAACGTCCTTTTAGAACAGAAATTAGGAGGAATTTACCCAGAGGGTGGTAAACCTATCGAATACACTGGCATAAAAGGCTGTGGAGCCCAAGTTACCAAGGATATTTAAGACAGAGGTCAATAGATTATTGATTGGGAAGACAATCAAGGGGTATGGGTAGAAGGCAGGAGAATGGGGTTGGAAAGGATAGTAAATCAGGGTGGACTCAAAAAGTTTAATGGTCTAATTACACTCCTCTGCCTTATGATCAGTGATTTACCACAAGAGTGGATGGATTTTAGTTGGATGAGGGCTTTAAGGAATATTAAATCAAGTTGGAGGTTAAGGTACAGGTATGTGGCTAAACATGGGGGGCGGGGGGGGGGGGGAGAGGGGACGGTCTTATGAATTGAATGATTGTCACATGTACCAAGATATAGTGAAAATCTTTTATTTGTGAGCAATCCAGAAAGGTAAACCTATTCTTAAAAACAAGTAGTGCAATAAAATAGGTGATAGTGTAACAAGTCAAAAAGTGAAAGATATATTGCTACTCAGTCAAAGAGCAGGATATAGGGAAAAGTAATTAAACAATCCCTGCAACTTTAGAAAGCTTTCTCCTCCCCCCCCCCCCCCAACTGTTATTGATAGTTAGTCTTATTCAAATAGTTAAGCAGGTAGTTTTGCATCATTTGATATTTCTTTCATTTAAGTCATACCTCACTTCAACTCATAAGCTTGTATGACATTATCATATTTCAGTGGTAAAGATGGATGTAGAATTTAAATTTAATTTACAGCATGGTAGAAACCGATTCCAGCCATTTAAACCTCTGCCTCCCCATTACAACCCCGTATATTTTTAATGCGTGGGTGTAAACCAGGGCATTCAGGGAAAACCCATGCAGACACAGGAGAACATACAAACTCCTTATGGACAGCACTGGATTTCAACCCAGGTCACTGGCCCTGTAATAACACTGTGCTAACCACTACACTAACTGTTCTTTAGGCAAGAAATCCCATTCATTTTCATTGTTCCACAACAGCCTGAGTCTTCCACAGAAATACCAGTGGTTCCCTGCTGGCATTTCCCTGGGTAAGTGTACAGGTAACTGGGGTTCCCTCCTGCAGGAAGTGCCAAACATCCCAGTGGTTTCAATGGGGAGCTGAAACTTCCACACTTTTCTGAGGAAGAATGGGGTACAAGGGACACTGGTAAGTACAATTTACTAATATCTTAGTCTGATGAAGCATGTTAATGATTTCCTTCTAAACCTTTACATTTATTCATAAATAAACTAAGTTCATGTCATTTGTAATAGTATTAAAATATCTTTGAAACATTAAGAAGCATTGAATCACTTTAGAAAATAAAAAGAAACAAGATGCTGGAAATCTGAAATAAAAACATAAAATGGTGGCTACACCCAGCAGGTCAGGCAGCATCTATGGAGAGAGAGCTGTACAAGGTTAATGTTTCAGGCATTTCCTGCTGTGCCCCCCCCCCCCACCCATTGAAAATGGCTGGTTTAGACCAAGAACTTCTCCAAATGTTCTTCATCCAAACTGGTGGTCTGAACCTGAAACAATAACTTTCTCTCCCTAGACACTGTCTGGCCCAATGGGTATTTCCAGCATTTGCCATTTAATCTTTTTGTACAGTCAATTTGGCATGGAATAGGGTTTAAGAACGTTGAAGCTATCTCAGGGTTGGGGCTAGTCAGCAAACAGCCAGTTTATTTGTGGGAGTTAAACGTGAAAGTCTGCAGATGTTGTGATTGTAATCAAGGCACAGAATTGTTGGAGGAACTCTCGCAGGATCCACAAGAGGTAGATATATTAGTGATGTTTTGGGCCTGAGCCCTTCTTCTTTGGGCCTGAGTAGGGAGGGGCCTATATTAAAAGGCTGGTGAAAAGGGAAGAATGGGAGGGAGAGGAGTACAGACCAACAGACAAAAGGTCTGAGAATTGATTGGGGGAGGGTGGTAGTTTTTGGCTCTGTGAGGGAGACAGAGGGAAAAGGAAAGGGAGATAGAGAAAGAGGAAAGGAGAAGCAAAAGATTGGGGGTGGGGGAGGGAGAGGCGAATGGAAACTGGAGGAGTTGATGTTCATGCCATCCTGTTGGAGGGTGCCCAGATGGAATACAAGGTGTTGTTCCTCCAATTTGCGGGTGGTCTCAGTCTGGCAGTGCCTGAGATCATGGACAGAGATGTTGGGAAGGGAATGGGATGTGGAATTGAAATAATGTGGAAATCACTGCAGGTATGAATAGGCTAGTGGGCTGACAGGCAATGACCCTGAGCAGCTGACGCTTCATCAGGAAGTCTTGATTGGCTTTTCCTCATTTTTTTTGGCTGTAGTTTCCCCCTCTTAGAACTCTGATCAAAGTTTATGAGCCCCCTTCCCTGTGAAACAGTCAAGTTTTAGTTTCTTCACTTTCTCCTACCATCTACCAAAAAAACCATTAAAAATATTTGTTAAGTTAAAAGAAAACAAGACTTTTATTTAAATGTGCTGTGGCCCTCCGTGGGGCCGTGAGCACCCCACTGAGAATGGCTGCTCTAGACCAATAGCTTCTGCAAATGTCCGCTCTAGCACTATTCTCCCTTCTGGGTCAAAAACGTTGTAGGCTCAAGTTGCACACCAGAGGTTTGACAATAACTCAGGAGAGTTGAGAGCACTTTAAATTTAAATCAGACATACAGCATTGTAACAGGCCAATTCAGCCCTATGAGTCTGTGCCACCCATTTTATGGAGAGTCAAGCAGCCATTGTCAATAAGGGCCCTACGACCCCCCCCCCCCACCCCCCACCCCAGAGGACACAGCTCAATGAAGTAAAAGCCTTGTTTTCTTTTCACCTCATGTGTCATGAATATTAAAAAAAAATTTAATGCAGTCAGTAGGAGAGAAATACGGAAGAAACCAAAACTTGACTGCTTCACAGGGAAGGGGGTCCATAAACTTTGAGCAGAGTTCTAAGGGGGTCATGGTCAATAAAAGGTTGAGAATGGTTGGTCTAGAGACACCTCAAACATACAGCTGATGAACTGCGCTGTGGCAAAGTACGGCATAAAAAGTTTCCAAGGGTGACTGTTCTGTGACCAACATCATAAAAAGAGGTTATCTGGACATTTTAGGATTTTGCTGTGTCAAACAGCATACTTCACAATGGCGTTATTCCCCGTGAAGTGTTCAGGGATGACCTGTGGCTGTGAAAGGTGCTAAATAGCATAAACGTTTCATTTTACCTGGTATCATACACCACAGGAGGACCACCAGAACAGTAGTCTTCATTATTATATTTGCTGCTGACCTCACACCTCCTCCTGCTGGTTCTGTGAGAGAGAACAGGATATGGCTGTAGTACATAGGCTGGAGATGGGAACTATTCTTTCAAACATATTACCTACAGTTCTAACACATGTCTAGAAACTCTGGACATTTTTTCAGTCTCTAACCCATACGTCAATGCAGCATTGAGCCACATGTCAGCAAGAAAGAGTAAATCAACTTAATACCAGAGTCACACATCTTGGAAACAGGCCCTTTGGCCCGCCATGTTCCTGCTGACCATCAAGAATCCAGCATTTGTTCCCTGGCCTTCCCTGCTTTGGTGATTCAAGTGCTTGTCCAGATACTTCTTAAATGCTGTGAGGGTCTCTCCTCTGTTATTGTGTTCCAGATTTCAACCAACCTGACAATTAAAATACTTCCTCAGATTCCCTTTAAGCACTTACCCCTAGGCAGTAGCCTACAAGTTAGATCCATGCTCCGGGGAGGGGGAGGGGAGGACATTCGTCAATATTCTCTTCATCGCTCTAGTGGGATTTCCCCATCAGGAACATGTGAGTGTGGTTAAAGTTAGGTTGTCAGTTGCAGCTCTGACAGGCTCATATGTGAAGAATGAGCAAGTAAAGAACCAGTGCAGTTGCTGAAGTCAGCTATAACTCTGGATAGTTTTCTCATCACCGAGTCAGAAGGCCTTGGGTTTATGGTGAATGCTGAAACACTGAGGTCCAGACAGGAACTCCTCCTCTGGAGGAGCACTATACTGTCAGTGGTGCCATATTTCAGAAGTTAAACTGAGGCCTCGACTGTTATCCCAGATGAGCGGAAAATATTTCATGCCACTACTTGTAGTTAGTGTTTGGTGAAGGTAAAGGTGACTGAAGATGTTGGTGCCTGGAACAGAAAGCAGAGGCGCTGGAAGAATTCAGCAGGTCAGGCTGCATGCATGGAAGCAAAAGGTGCAAGTCAATGTTTCAGGTGGAGACACTGCATCAGGACAGAGAGAGAAGAGGAAAGATTGCCAGTGTATTAAGAAGAGGCAAGACAGTGACTGGTACCAGTTGGGGAGGGGATGATGTGAGGTGCCAGCTTTAATTTCAGGGTAGTGTCTCCTTGTTCCAAATCACCCGCATCAGAACGATGCCACTCTGTTTATTTTAATTTAAAATTTTATTTACAACAGGGTAGAAGCCGATTCCAGCCAATTAAACCTATACCTCCCAAATTACATCTAAATTAATCTATGTCGCCATATGTTTTGGAGGGTGGGAGGAAACCAGAGCACCAAGAGGAAACCCACACAGGTCATGGTGAGAATGTACAAACTCCTTACAGACAGCACTGGATTCAAACCCAGGCCATTGGTGCTGTAATCACATTGCGCTAACCATGCGTACTCAATGAATTGATGCCACTCCCACATCCCCATTCTGTTACCTCTTTCAAGTGATTATCCAAACTACTTCCAAAATCTACAATATTTTCTGCTCCCCACTGCCTGCCAGGCAGAAGAGTTCCAAATCCTGACCCTCCGATGAGTTACAAGTGCTGTTCCCATGTATCTCAGGTTCCTTCCTCTATTGATCAACAGTTTCTCCTAACTCATCCTCTCCAAAATATGCATGATATTGAACAAATCTTACAAATCATTTCTGAGGTACCTTGAAAGTGAACGATGTTTATATAACTAAATGTCCTCATTCCTGGAACATTTCTGATGTTTTCTTATCAGAGTGTTGAATAGTGAACATGGGAGAGAGTTGTGGTGACTGGATCACTGGGGCTATTTAAAGAGGGAGTAGATGAGCATCGGACTTGTCAGCCACAAACGAGCCTGCAGCTGACGTGGACTTTTTACCCCCTCCATAAATCTTCGTCCGCGAAGCCAAGCCAAAGAAGAAAGATGAGTGAGGGAATTGAGGGCTATGGCACAGGAGGAGATGAAACCCGTCAAAATGGCAGGCTAGGCTTGAGGGTCCCACTGCTCCTATTTTCAGATACTTATTCCTTCTGCAATGATTCCACAGCTTCCAAAAGTGTGGAGTCCAGAATTAGCCTCTTTATCCAGCTGCATCTGTACTCTAGTTCTATGAAAGCTTAGCATAAACTACCTGGTTTTATACCCATGTCTCCATTTGTGAAAGGTGCAAGGGCCCCTACATGCTTTATTACTGTGGGGAAGCAGGTAGTGACCAATGAAGTGTCCCATGTTCAGTCCTGCCCTTTGTGCTGCCTGTGTGGAGTTTGCATGTTCTCCCTTTGAGGTTTTGCCAAGGGCTCTGGTTTCCTCCCACATCCCACATGATGGTAAGTTCTGGCAAATTGCCCTCAGTGTCACTTGGTAGATGAGCATGAGAAAAAAACAAGTTATAGATAAATAAGGAAATGGAACTACAGGGAGCCAGCAGGGACCTTATGGGCCACATGACCTTCTTCTGCAATATATAAATAAGTAAGGGTTTTGTTAAAGTATGTAAGATTTGAGTTAAGAATCACTGAGGTATCTCTTGTTTGACAGTCACTTTACACTTCAAGAAACCTTTTCTAATTCATAATTTCAATTCGACCATCTCTATGAGTTGAAGCTCAGTGGTTTATCAGGTACGATTGAGCACGTCATGATAACTTAATCCTTCATGCACTGATAGAATGGTGAATCAGTGCTGAGAGCTCCATATCATCAAGGGTTCTGCCTTCAAATACAGAAACATGTCAGCTTTAACCATGTAAAAAAGCTTTGGGAAATATAAAGTCTGTTTTATAGGACAGCATTATTCTGTCATTTCCCAATAACTTTAACTAATAAATATTTAGTTATTTTTTTCCATGAAATGGATTTAAATAATGTGCTTAAAAATAAAGTAACTCACCAAAGATGTACAGCTTCTGAGACATTAAGAGTTGACGTAGCAACTGTTCCAAGATAGCTGATGACTGTGTTTAACCTTGAGTCAGAGCTGGTTCCAATCCGTCTGGGAGAGTGCAGTCTCCCTTCAAACACCATCGAGTCCATCTCACCTCATTAGTCTCTGCCCGAACGCCAGTGCCTGAGAGTTTTATGTGTCCAAGCTGAGGCTCGTCCAGCAGCTGACAGAGCAATTGTAGCCTATTTAACTTGGATGTAAAGTGGAAATTGAAAAAAAAAGAAATGATTAATGACTGTACATAAAGTAATTTTATACACAGCCGTAATCCTAACCTCAGCTAATTAAATCCAGTGGTGAGCTGTAAAGATGCTTTGAATGAGCAGAGGCCATTACAAATGTAATATTTGAATAATACATTGACTTACTGCTCTCCTTCTTCTCAATAGCCTCTCTTCCAGGGCTAATGGGAAAGATATCACATTAAACTGTAACTGAGTCCAGTTTGCAGGATCATTAAAACACAAAAAGGAGCCAAATGCTTCGATCGAGCCAAAGGAGAGCTCCCTTATGTTAGTTCAGTCCAAAAGGTGCACATAGTGAAGCGTGCAATAATTAGCCTGTGGCATTTTGAAGGATGATTAAGATACATCATGCAAACATGCACGATCTTAAGATATTCCAATTTAATTAATCTCCCTTCCAGGGCTCAATTGCAATAATTTAAATGTCATTGTGTGTGAATGAGCACATGCCTGCATTACAGACAATTTTTTAATCACCATTGTGGCTTCCTGGTTTTCCTGAGGCTAAGTGCGGAAAAGGCCAGTGTAAATTCAATTGGGAATGGAAAAGATTCATGGAGATGAGGGGGGGGGGGGGGGGGAGGGAGGGAAAGAGGTGAAATGAGTTGACACCACCTTTTTGTTTAGAAATGGTTCTAAAGGCAACAGAGAAGTTGCTTTGGAGAGGATCTTAGTGACCATCGTGGTACTGCAAACATGGACCTGGTCTCTTTATTCTGTAGGTCAGCAGTGTGCAACGATTTGGGATGCAGAGGCAGACTGACAGTTTGATGTGCGAAGCAGTTTTCTTTACACAGAGTGGTAGGTCCCTGGAGTGTAGTGCCAGCCCGGAAACAGGTACGATTTCTAGTTTAAAGGAGCATCAGACAGGCATACGAATATGTAGGGAATAAAGAGATAGGGAGCAGGTGCAGGCCTATAGGATTAGCTTAACGCACAAGCATGTTGCTAGGACTGGTGGGTTTGAATTATATGGGGTAACTGGATGTCCTGGGACTTAACCTCAGAGTGTCGGAGGCTGATGGCGAACCTTATAAAGGTTTATATAATCGCAAAGGGCATAGATAAGATAAATAGTCTTTTTCCCCCAAGGGAGAGGAATCTAAAACTAGAAGACACAGAATCAAGAGGGGAGAGATTTAAAAGGATTTGAGAGGAACTTACTTCACACAGAGGATGGTGGGGAAAAGGAATGAGCTGCCAGAGGAAGTGGTAGAAGCGGAGACAATGGTTATGTTCAAGACATTTAGACAGGTACATGGATAGGAAAGGTACAGAGGGATATGGGTCATACTCAGCGACGATCTTAACATGGATGATGGGTTAACATGGATGAAGGTACAGAGGGATATGGGTCATACTCAGCGACGAGCTTAACATGGATGATGGGATGATGGGTTTCCACATCTAAAAGGATATCAATTTAAAACAGATGCAGAAACATTTTTTTAGTTCTTGGGTTGTGAGTCTCTGGAACTTTTTGGCATCGGTGGCTGTGGAAGTGAGGACGTTGGGTGTATTTAAGACAGAGATTAACAGGTATTTGATTAGCCAGGGCATTAAGGGTGACAGGGAGAAAGGCGGGGAGTGGGGCTGAGAGGGTGGATGGACCAGCTCATGATTAAAATGGCGGGACAGACTCGATGAGCCAAATGGCCTACTTCTGTTCCAATATCCTGTGATGGCTGCTCCAGGCATGGTGGGCCAAAACTCGTGCAGTATTATTTCATTTCTAAGAGCCGCTTCTCAAACTTCCTATCATTTCACTGCATTCCAGCAATGGATTCCTCATGGGGGGTCCAGAGGCAGAATCTAGTCTTCATTCAGTTTCCCACCAGGTAATGTTAAATCTGCCTAATGAATTTTTAGCTTGTGTGGAGACTCATCATCTCCATTCACTACTGGCATTAAACAGCTCAGAGGGAGCGAGGCAAGCTTTAAATAACTTGAACTACAGTAATGTACACAATCATTCATTTCAATGCATGTAAATATTTTGGTTTTTGTTGGTTAAAGTTCTAATGTTAAAAATTATTGATAATTTTCTAGAGTATGATTAAATGTTCTTATTTTAAATTATTTATTCACCTTCAATTTCAGAATCACTGAGAATCCCTGCCTGTTGACTGGCAGCATCACAGTCTGTATGGGGACACCAATACCCATGAGCGTAAAGCCCTGCAAAAGGTAACGAACACAGCCCAGGACATCACAGACAACCCTCACCCCCTTCCCCCCACCATTGAGTACATCTACAGAGAACGCTGCTGTCAGAGAGCAGCAACAATCACCAAGGATCCACACCACGCAGCACACGCTCTGTTCTCGCTTCTACCATCAGGAAAGAGGTACTGAAGAAGGCAGCCAACATCACAGCCAGATCTCCCAAGGACTTATTGAGTGGGAAAGCAGGCTCAAGGGGCCAATTTCTGCTCCCTGTTCTTATTTTATCATGCACCGCTGATCTGAAGCATTTGCTAATATACTCTAGCTGGGTGGCCATGCTCCCCAGAAATTCATCATTTTGCAAAACTGAGTTCATTGACTTTCTTCAGCAACTTAAGTTTCCATGTCCAAAACAAGACCTTAAGCAGCAAACAGTAGTTTGAAATGTAATAAGTTCATCCACATTTAATGTCTCGTAAAATTCTTAAAGATTTACCAAAATGATTTTGAAGTTCAGTGTTGAGACTTTTATTTCTCTTCATGCCATGATGCTTTATAAAAAATACAGACTACTGAGTAACAGAAAACGGCATAAAATATTTAACAGTGATTTGTCATCTTCGACATGTAATTCAATGAGCTGAGAGAACAGTTGAATCACAGTAATTAAAATGATGCAATTTTCTGCTCTAAGTAATTGAATTAATACATTTCCACCCAAATTCTCCTGTCCTGTGCATCAAAATCACAAATGTGAAATGTGTAAAGGGCTAACTTCTCCAAGGGTTGGAGACTAAACTGTCCTGGAACAGAATGCTACCATGTTCCTGTTGCAGTGGAGAGCATAAAAGGATTCCTGATTCTGTATTTATTGGTACAAACAGATTAATTGACAATCCTTGAAGTACAATATTATTTGGGACACCTGGAGAACTTCAAAAATTTGCTGTTGTATTTCTCAAGTCAGCCTGAAATAGTGACAGGAACCAGTTTAAACATCTTATCCCAAATGACTAAACCTTCACCAATGCCATTTCCAATAGTGTTGCTTCAGGTATCACAATTTATAATTGAATCTTGAGTTCGATTTGAACTCACAAACCTCCAACCCTTAGTCAAGAGTCAAACAGTCAGAGATCCATGGGTGACGATTACACTTGTGTGGGAATAAGTAAACATCATGTCACCCATGCATTTGAGCTGCATTGTGCTGGATGTTAATATTACCCAAAGACCATCAGCTCCATGGTTTGAGACTTCTTTTCAACTCACTCAGCAAACTCAAGCATTATGGAGAGAGAAAACCAGGAGAGGGATGGGACTTCTGTCTCATTTTTCAGAATCTAAGCATTTCCTGCCCATCCCCAATTGTTCTTCAGAAGATGGAAGGCTATCTTTTCCAATAATAATCCGATCACAAATTGTGTCCCAGTGAGCCATGTCTAGTGAGGCATTGGTCCAGCAGATTATTGGAGCTTAAGGAGTAAATCACCAATCCCAGTGAGCATGCTTCACCATTCAAAATTATCATGGCTGATTTGGCCATGGACTCAGTTCCACCCACCTGCCTGTTCCCATAACCTTTAATACCACTACTTTGCAAAAATACATGCCTCAGATCAGTCAATCTCAATGGGGGCACAATAGCCCTCCTGAGGTGGGAGGAGGGCACAGCACATTCAAGTAGAAGCCTTGTTTTCTTTTCACCTCAACATAAGTATTTTTAATGTTTTTTTTATGCAGTCGGTAGAAGTACGGAAGAAACCAAAACTGGGCTACTTTATTGGGAAGGGGGCCGATAAACTTTGAGCAAAATGCTAAGGGAGCAAAGGCCAAAAAAATGTTGAGAATCTCAGGGTTGTATGTGATGAAATGTATGTATTCTGACAATAAATCTGAAAATCTGACCTGCTGATCTATCTACGAGACAGAAAATTAGAATGAGGCCATTCAATAGAACATTACTATCAGCCAGATCCAGTACCCTCCTGGTTTTTCCCCCAAACCCCATTTCCTTCAGGCATCAGTATATAGAACCTATTCTATATGACATTTTTCCACATCTGTTTTAAATTGATGCCCTTTTATCCTGAAATTATGCCCTCTTGTCCAAGAATCTCCAATCATGGGAAACATTCTTGACATATCTACTCTGTCCAGGCCTTTCAATATTCAAAATGCCTCTACACTGTCCACCCTTATCCTTCTTTACTCCAACAAGTACAGTCCTAGAGTCAACAATCATTCCTCATGTACTAACCCTTTCATTCCTGATATCATTCTAATAAATTTTCTCTGAACCTCTCCAATGCCAGCATGTCTTTTCTCAAACAGTGCCCAAAATCTGTACACTACTCCAAGTGAGATCTCACCAGTGCTTTATAGAGACTCAACATTACATCCCTGCTCTTATATGCTATCCCTCTAGAAATGAATGCCAACATTGCGTTCGCCTTCTTCCCCACCAACTCAACCTGGTGGTGAACCTTTATGGCAGGGGTGGACAATCTTTTGATTTTTAATTTAAAATACAGCACGGTAACAAGCCATTTTGGTCCATGAGTCCATGCTGCCCAATTAACCTACACTCCTAGTATGTACTGGTGGGCCAAAATGGCCTGTTAGCATGCTGTATGTCTAAATTAAATATGAAAAGGTTGGCCACCCCTGCTTTAGGGTAAATATGTTAGGACTGTACTCCTTGGAGTGTAGAAGAATGAGGGGAGATTTGATAGAGGTTTACAAAATTATGAGGGGTATCGACAAAGTAAATGCAAGTAGGCTCTTTCCACAGATTAGGAGAGAGAAATACGAGAGGACATGGCTTTAGGGTGGAAGGTTTAGGGGGAACATCTTCACTCAGAGAGTGGTGGAAGTGTGGAACAAGCTGCCATTCTGACATGGTAAATGCTGGCTCACAAGTTTTAAGAATAAATTGGATAGATACATGGATGGGAGGGACTGGAGGGGTTTGGACTGGGTGGAGGTCAATGAGATTAGCAGAATATTTCTGCATAGACTAGAAGGACCAAATGGCCTGTTTTGTGCTGTAATGTTCTCTCCTGCACGTGGACTCCCAAGTACCTTTGCACCACGGAAATTTAAATTTTATCCCCATCTAAATAAGTCTCCCCATCTATTTCTTCTATCAAAGTGTATGATCGTATAGTTTCCAACATCGTATTTCATCTGTCATCTCTTTGCCCATTCTCCTACTCTTTGGATAAGGAAATTTCCCTTCATCTCAGTCCTTCATATCCTTCAAAAAAGCTGTGGCAGTCTGTGGGTCCTATGTGAGTCACCTGTGACCACTCTATGGAGTGAAGCAAATCATCTTCAATCACAAGGGAGTCCCCAAGGTTGATAACAATTTGAATGACTGCTCTGGACAGTATAGCACTTTCAGTGAAAGGAAACAGTTAAATAGAAGCATACAGCCACTGGACACCCAATAGCAAAATAGGTGGACCAACTAATTTTATTAACCCAAGGACATATATAGCCCACTTCACCCTCATGGGATTAAAGTAGAACCACCTCTGAATATTTAAAATCTCTTTACAGCCAATCAATATTGAGTCTTGTTTCATCATTGAGGTGAGGTTGTAGTCATGGTGAGGTTATGAAGTTCCCAATAGCTGCCTGGAGATCTTGCTTTTCTTTGAAGATTGCTGACTTCCATATAAACCCCGTCCAGGGCGGCACGGTTGGTGTAGCAGTTAGCGCAACGCCTTTACAGCGCCAGTGATCGAGACCAGGGTTCAAATCCTGCGCTGTCTGTAAGAAGTTTGTAAGTTCTCCGTGTCTCGTGGATTTCCCCAGGGGCTCTGGTTTCAAAACATACTGAGGGTATAGGTTAATTGGGTGTAAAATGGGCGGCACAGACTCGTGGGCCGAAATGGCCTGTTATTGTGCCGTACATCTAAATTAAAACATTTTTAAAAATTGTTAGTTTCATAAGAGGTCATTTGGAAAATACAGCAGCCAATACATCCATTGTGACCTCTTTCAAGTGTGCAGATTCTAAGCCAGCACCTTGGACAAGATCCTCTGCTTTTCTTCAAGGTAGCTCCATGAATCTACATAGCAGACAGGTAGCTCCATGGTTCTCTTCAAGGTAGCTCCATGATTCTACATAGCAGACAGGTAGCTCCATGGTTCTCTTCAAGGTAGCTCCATGAATCTACATAGCAGACAGGTAGCTCCATGGTTCTCTTCAAGGTAGCTCCATGAATCTACATAGCAGACAGGTAGCTCCATGGTTCTCTTCAAGGTAGTTCCATGAATCTACATAGCAGACAGGCAGCTCCATGGTTCTCTTCAAGGTAGCTCCATGAATCTACATAGCAGACAGGCAGCTCCATGGTTCTCTTCAAGGTAGCTCCATGAATCTACACAGCAGACAGTGGTTCTGTTTCAAGTCTCATCCAAATGAAAGTACCTCCACAGTGCAGCACTCCCTCAGCACCATAAATTTCTGGAATGAGTTGTGAACCCACAACTTGATGATTCAGTCAATTGTGCATTACCCCAGAGGAGCAGCTCTTTAAATCTTGAGAATGAAACCTTAAAGGTAACAATCAAAATAAAATGAAAAACACAATGCAAGCAGGGACATTTCATTAAAAAATTTATTGATTGTATATACTTTTCAATTATAACAAAAGCAACTATTGCTCATCATGGGAATTGTTTGATTACTCCATGGTGAGATAATTGTTCAGAAAGCTCTGAGGTTTGCCTATGGCCATTCAACCTTGATTGGTTAAAATTGCAGAGTCCACATCAATGGAGTTGATTGATCTTTTATTAATCCAGGTTTTAGATTTACACTTTCCAAGTTACTGCTAAGAACAACCAGTACAAAGTAAATGAGCGGCACCAATTTTGGAAAGTTAACAGAATTTAAACTTGGTTCAGTTGTGGTTTGGAGAAATGCAGAAAATGTAAAGATTCTAAAATGGAGAATGGGGCATTGGAATTGATAAATAGAAAAGAAACAATCCTGTCACATGTCCTGTGTCAAATGAAGACAGTGCAATCTGTATAATGGGCTTCATTTTTAGGGTTTTCTTTGCAACCATCATCGTCACATATGACTGATAAGTGAGCATGTGAATCTGCAGACTACTGCATTACCACCAAGCTACAGCAATCCTGCTCCTGGAAATCACAGAGGCACTGGCAGCTGTTAGAGCAGGGAATTTATTACAGTCTTATTACAATCTTCAATTTCCTATTTTAAAAAAAACGATACTCACATACCTACTCACTCCCTTCCACCACTTATATCCTGCACTATGCTCATTGAACAATTCTTCATCGGCATGGGGCATCTGCTCCTCATCAGATATCGAGTGCTCAGATCAGAGAGATTTGATACAAGATCACGATGGGTTTAGATTGGGCAAACAGAGAGGCTCCCATTAGCAAAACCCCCTCCCCCCCAACCTGCTGGAGGAATTACTGGCTCCTGAACCAACTCCCTATCTCCACTCTGCACTCGCTCTCAGTCATGATGAAGGGTTCTGGCCCAGACGTGCACTATTCTTCATTTCCTCTGATGCTGTTCAACCCACGGAGTTCCTTCAGATGGCTTTGTGCTCCTGTTTCCAGCATAACCAGTATCACATGTGCTTTCATTTCCATTTTCAGATGAAAAACTATTACTAGGAAAATCTTTTTTTTGCATGAAAAAAGACCAGGGTGACCTTCTGGTTTTGATTGCACTCCCTATACATATTGTGAAAATCAGCTTTTCAAGGAAGAATAGAAAAGACACTCAAGGGAACACAGTTTTGTAGGCCTACAGGAAAAGATGATTAACTCTTGATTTTTTTTTCCCATACTGCAGCATGGAGATGGCTTTCTCCTATCCTATATCAATTATGTGAGCTGAGATTTTCTGGCAAATGTTCATGCCAGTGCATTTACAGAATGGAAGTTTCTTGACTGGTGAGAAAATACTGCACCTGTCTTTTAGAAGAGCATTAGAAAACTTTAGTGGCTGGTAGTTGCTCAGTTCAGGAATCATGAACTTCCTGTACGTCATAACTACCACAAAAGATTGAATAGATTTGCAGCCATTTTCTCATGGATGTGAAGGCTGGGAGGCGATCTGATGGAGATTTTCAAGAGTATAAAAGGGTTGATCCAGCAATGTTTCCAAACTCAAATCCAGGCCTCATTAGTATAAACTCACTCATAAACTAATGCAGGAGACTTCAGATGACAATATCTGGAGCAACAAGAAATTTGTTGGATGAACTCAGCGAATAAAGCGGCATTAGTGGGAGAGAAAGAATGGTCACAGATTTTGGGTCAGAATCCTTCATCAGGACTGAAAAAAAATTAATTAAAGTGACTCTTTTTTTGCCAAAAGGTGCCAGGAATGTGAAAATCACCCCGACAGGGAATAATTGTAGCCACAGCAGTTCAAGGGGAAGTAAAAGGGAGAAAGGATAGAAGGATACAGTAACAGGCTCTCCATAATAGAGGGAGAATATTAGAGACACACAAGAAAATGCAAATGCAGGAATCTGGAGCCAAATGCAACTTGCTGGAGGAACAGTGGGTTGAGCAGAATCAGAGGGAGAAAAAGAATGGTCAAGATTTCAGGTAGAAACTTTGATGAGATGCACATTAGCATGTCCAACTTGGCAAAGGGACCCAGTTTCAAAGTTGCAGGTTCTCTCTAATTATAGAATTCAAATAGAATGCACCTTCAATATTGAGTGGCTAAGCCAGGCTTGTGTGTATACCATACCAAGAATGTGCTGGCACAAGATCAATACTCACACAGGAGGAGTACTGCACATCCTTATACTTGGTTCCAGTTTGAAACCAAAGGACAAGGTGCTTTTATGTGCGGCCAGCACTAATCCATTTCATGACAAATGGAAACCACCAAGTTGAGGTCCAATTTCAAATGCACTCCAAATGCTCATATGAACACATTAACACTCTGCTACCTCTGCAAGGTGGCCAAGAGCACTAATTCCAGTTCATGTTGGTGGCTGGTGGGAGGCAAGGGACAGGCGGCAGTGCGGTGCCGCTAGTAGAAACGCTGTCTCTCTAGGTTCAATTCTGAACTCAGGTGCCATCTGTGTATTGCATATTTCTTTTAGCTGTGTGGAGTTCCTTCAAGTGCTCCAGCTTCCTCCCATACCCCAAGGTCATGCAGGTAGGTTGGTTGGTTAAGTAGCCATTGAACATTGCTGAATGTGTGTAAGTGAGTGGCAGTGTCTGGTGGGAATGGAAGGGAAAGTTGGGAAAAGTTTAAAAAGATTAAATGAAGGATTCATGTAAATGGGTGTTTGATGGACTCAGTGGGCAGAATGGCCTGTTGCCCTGATGTTCATTTGACTCTATTTTGACCATTCCAACCATTTTAGGAGTGGAGCAAACTGAAGTGTTGTAACAACTTCTTAGACTAGTCCTGATCAGCCAACCCAACACTGAACAACATCAAACCATGGGATGTGCTATCTGAATCAGTTACACACAAAATTAGTGTGCTCCATGACTGGAACACAGAAAAACTAGAAGCTGATAAAGTGCCTTTTATTGTTGCTGTTTAGAGATCGTAGCTAATCAGTGACCAAAGTCCAAAGACCCCTATTTAGCCTATACTTGCTCTTGCCTCTGGTTTAAAAAAAAAATCAACCTCTTTCAGAATTACTAAATGAAAAAAAACATCTATTACCATTTGCAAATTTCAACCATTGTTGAATGTAGAAATATTTCCTGGCTTCAACTCTAAAAGACCTGGACCTAATTATTAGACACCCTCACAAATCCTAGTCTTCCCAAACAGTAGATTCTCCCTCTCCATCCTCTCTCCTTAATGTCTTAAAAACTTTTTTTTTAACATCATCTTATCCTTCTAAATTCCATGGAATGCAGAGAACCGAAAGAGTTGTCTTTTCAAAATATCAATCAGTATCTATATATTTGACAACTGTATCTAGTTACGAGCAGAGGTTCAAAAAATGATAAAGTGAGAATGTACAGAATTTTTTGTTCTTTCCTGACAAAAATAACATTGTATTGTGTTGAATCTTTGCATTAACCTGAATATAGATCACAATAATCTTCTTGCTTTTGATGAATTAAGGCATTAAATGCAAAACAAAACTTTATATCATGATTTTTTTATGTTACAGGAAGGAACTGAGGCAGAGACAGATCATCTTTTGGAAAAGCATCAGATTAAGAAGAAGGTTCAAGGCAAGAGAGCTGGGGCAGTGGGATTTGGCTTGGATTACTTTAACGCAGAATTTGCAAAACTTCAAAATGTTTGTAACATTTGTAAAAGTAATGTTCTGTACATTTTTTATTTCAATAAAGACAAAAATGACAAACAGCATAAAGAAAGATGCCCAGACGCCCTAAGGTATTTAAATACATCTCAAAGGTTATCATTAAAGTGAATCTGTAGTAAATAGATTCCTGCAAGCAAAATACCTTTCTTTAAATACAAAATCAGTATTTCTCTGAAATGCAAACGCTTTTCAAATTATTTTCTGCAGAAAAACCTGCCATGATTAAAATATTTAATGGATAAAAGGGGTTTCTTCCTCCCCACAAAAACAGGCATTTCTACATGCTAGATTTTAACGTTTCAGTGTCACAATGTGCTAACTACATACACAATAGATAATAGTAGGAAAAACGCTCAACCTGATGAAAAGTTAAAATCTTCATTAATACACTGAAAAAGTAGACATAACTCATGCCTTTCATAAAATCAAAAATACAAAAATTAAACTGCTTTTTTTTTTAAAAAGATTTCTCCTTACTTTAAGGATTTTTTTAAATGAAGCTGCATGTAGTTTTGTACAAGAAAGTTTTGTACAAGTAAACTGGTAATATACATAAAAAAATTAACTGGCATTCTCATTCATGTGCTGCTCACCATTCCTTTGCTACTGCACGTCTCGTCCTGAATGATCTTCTCAAGTTCTAAACCAAAGGAAATGCATCCAGCTTCTCTCCAGAAAAAAAGTGCCGCTTTCTCCAGTTTCCTTAGAAAATTAGTTCATGGCGATGACTGTGGCATATCAATGCAGTCTAGAGGCAATTCATGCAATGCTCCTTCGAGTAGACAATACCGTGAGAAAAAGTAAACCGGTAAAGATACTGGTGTTGGGTAGGGAGAGAGGAGACGTCTTCTTTTAAAACAGGGGATTAACAACATAGTTTATTTTTAGGAAAGATGAGGACAAAGGGAGAGAAAGCTGAAAGAAGAGGGAGAGAGCAGCCAGAACATAGGCCCCACAGGTTTGGCTTGCACATTGCCATTCTCCTGCCACCACTGATCACACTTCTATTGCATTTACCCAAAGAGACCAGGAACAGTGGCACATGTTACTACAAGCAGACCAGACCTCAAATTGAGCCTGTTAGATTTTATCAACTGTAATCATTTTTCTGCATTTCTTCCCTCTGTCCCAGCCAGGCTGAGACTATACAGTTTATGGGTTTAAAATCAAGGTTAAGATGCAATTTCAATACTTTGAATTCTTGTATCAGTCTCTCCTCTTGTGCTCTCACCCTTTCTCTTAAAAGATTACAGCTACTGTGGGCAAAATGTTTCTGTTCCTTAATATAAATAAACTTGTATGTAACGTGATTTATTTTGACTAACCTATAGATTTATCATTTTATTTTAACAAATATACATTACTTCACAACCAGCCAAAGCAGGAAGGTGTGATTCAAATTAGATAAGATTCTTTCCTGTCTGGGGAGTTGAAGGAGGCTGGAAGAGGGGAAGGAATTCTACATTACATTATAGTTAAAAGGAATGCTTTTATAATTGAATATTATTTCATATACTAGGAAAACACAAAAGCCTAAAACCTGAACCATATATTTTTTTTGTATTTTTTATATACTGGCCATTCCTGTTGAAATGAGACCTGCATTTTGATAAGTGGTACAGACCACTTTAAAAAGCACCACCCAGAGGAAAAATAGAATCAGCATTCTCCTCCTATGTAAACCTGTGATAATACAGGTTAAACAAAATGCTGGTGGCAATAACAGAAATACTTTTAGAAAGTGTTGATTTTTGTGTTACAAAGGAAAGTGCCAAACATTGATAGGTGATACAGTCAAAAGTCTCATCAACATGTATTGCAACAGACCACAGCATTTCACACTTGTTACCAGCAAACTGTCTTTAGAAGCACATCAAATAGGACAACAGAATATCTATTGTGTGCTGTACATGTGCTATTGGGATCTGCACGTTCAGATTTTTTGACTGCATATACCGTTTCTTATTTAAAAAAAACCCTGCAATATCCTTTTCTGTTCCAAACCACCTAGATCTTTGAGACTGAGTTCACTCTCTGCATCCCCTTGGTTAATTGTGGGTATCCAAGACAAGAAAAGCAAGACGAGGTACAAAAATGCAAATTTCAACAGTAATGGCAATGTCTTGTAGTCCAAAGGGTCCTGCTTTTGACTTCTCCTCTGTCCCCTTCAGAGATGGTGTTGGCAGTATGTTCTTAATCTGGAGGGAGCAAATCGTGCAAACGAAATTTCTCTCTGATGTGGGGTCGAACATCTTCATTCTGAGAGAGAGAAGTATATTAGAAGAGTGAGCTCAGTTGAACTTTGGTTCTGATGGTTCATTAGGCAGTCAGTGACATCTCCAATGGTGTTCCCACAGAGTGAGGGGAGAAGCAGGTGAAGCAAATTTCTTCAAAGTGCTTTAATTCTGCTTCTGGTACAGACAAGGATATCTCTAGAAGCCCTATCCATTGAAAGAACTGTGCAGCTGAGGGCATGACTCTGTAATGAGGCTGCAAAAAGACTTTGATCGATTAGGAAGGAGAATGGCCACAGAAGTGTCACATGAAATACAATGTTGGAAAGAGTATAGTCCTGCACTTTGGTAGAAGAAATAAAAGGGAAGATTATTATTTGGATGGGAAGAATATTCAAAATTTGGAGGTGCAAAGGGATTTAAGAGTCCTAAAAGTTAACCTCCAGTTCAGTGATAAAGAAGGAAAATGCATTTCACGAAGAATAGAATATAAGATAAAATATTACACAGAAGAGCTGGGACATGATGTTGAGGGTTTGTAAGGCACCGACGAGACCTCACTTGGAGTTTTGTGAGCAATTTTGGGCTCCTCATTTAAGAACACAAGAAATAGGAGCAGGAGTAGGCCATCAGGCCCGTCGAGCCTGCTCTGCCATTCAATAAGATCATGGTTGATCTGATCATTGACTCAACTCCACCTACCTGCCTTTTCCCCGTATCCCTTAACTCCTATTTTATGCAAAAATCTATCTAACTGAACTTTAATTATGTTTAATGAAGTAGCCTCAACTGCTTTCCTGGGCAGAGAATTCCACAGTTTTACTACTCTCTGGGAAAAAGTTTTTCCTCATCATCTTAAATCGACCCAACTGAATCTTGAGGCTGTGTCCTTGGCTCTGGTTTCAGCTACCAATGAAAACAATTTTCCTGTCTCTATCTTATCTATCCCTTTCATACTTGTATATGTTTCTATAAGATCTCCTCTCATTCTTCTGAATTCAAGTGAGTGTAATCCCAGGCAATTTAGTCTCTCCTTGTAGGTCAACCCCCTCATCTCCGGGATCAACCTGGTGAACCTCCTCTGGACTGCTTCCAAGGCCAGTATATCCTTCCTCAAGTATGGAGACCAGACCTGCACACAGTACTCCAGGTGCAGCCTTACCAGTACCTTGTATCGTTGCAGCATGACCTCCCTGCTCTTGAATTCAATTCCTCTTGCGATGGCCAACATTCCATTTCCCTTCTTAATAACCTGTTGTACTTTGTGATTCATGCACAAACACTCCCAAGTCCTTCTGCATTATAGCATGCTGCAGTTTTTCATCATTTAAATAATAATCTGCTCTTCTATTTTTCCTACCAAAGTGGATGACCTTGCATTTACTAACATTAAACTCCATCTGCCAGTCCTTTGCCCACTTACCTAACTTAACTATATCCTTCTGTAGCCTCTTCACATCCTCTGTACAATTTTCTTTTCCGCTCAATTTAGTATCATCTGCAAACTTGGCTACACTAAACTCTGTCCCTTCTTCCAATTCATCAATGTAAATTGTGAACAACTGCGGGCCCAGCGTCGACCCCTGCGGCACCTCACTTACCAGTGTCTGCCAATCACAAAAACACCCATTTATCCTGACTCTCTGCCTTCTGTCAGTTAACCAATCTCAGTCCATGCCAATATACTTCCCCCGACTCCATTCATCTGTATCTTATTGATAAGTCTCTTGTGTGGCACCTTATCAAACGCCTTCTGGAAATCCAAATATACAACATCAATCTGTTCCCCTCTATCAACCGCACCCATTATATCCTCAAAGAACTGCAGCAAGAGAACTGCAGCAAGTTTGTCAAACAAGACCTGACCTTTCTGAATCCATGCTGTGTCTGTCTGATGAACCTCTTCGTTCGAAATGAAAGGATGTGCTGACATTGGAGAGGGCTCAAAGGAGGTTCACAAACATGATTCTGGTAATGAAAGGGTTATCATACGAGGAGCATTTGACAGTTCTTGGCTTGTACTCATTGGAATTTAGGAGAATGAGGAGGGGTCTCATTAAACATTTTGAATGTTGAAAAACATAGACAGAATAGATGTAGAAATATTGTTTCCTGTGGTGGGAGAGCCAAAAATAAGAGGATAAAACTTCAGGATTGAAGTTAGAACAGAGATGCACGTGAAGGAATTTCTTCAGTCACAAGTTGTTAAATCTGTGGAATTTGTTGCTATAGGCCATTATGGAGGCCAGGTCATTGAATGTATCTAAGATAGAGATTGATAGGTTCTCAATTAGCCAGGGCATCAAAAGTTAATAGGAGAAAGTCAGGCAGTGGAGCTCAGTGGGAAAATGGATCAGTTCATGATTAAATGGTGGGGAAAACTCAATGGGCTGAATAGTCTATTGGATGCGATGTTGAGGCTTTATAAGACACAGGTTAGGCCTCACTTGAAGTACAAGTTACAGATTTGGGCACCTTATTTAAGAAAGTATGTGCAGGCATTGGAGAGGGTTCAAAGAAGATGAACAGTAATGATTCTTGGAATTAATGGATTAGCATATGAGGAGCTTTTGATGGCTCTTGGGACTGGGAGCTTAGAAGAATGAGGGGGCAGAAGTTGAAAGGCCTGGACAAAGTAGATGTGGCAAAGTTGTTTCCCATAGTCTGGGCACAACTTCAGGATTGAAAGGCACTAATTTAAAACAGAGGAATTTCTTTAGCCATAGAGTGGTGAGCCACTGAAAGTTGCTGCCATGGGCAGTTGTAGAGGCCAGGCCATTGGGTGTATTTAAGGCAGCGATTGATAGGTATCTGAATAGTCAGGATTTTAAAGGTTATGGGAGAAGGCAGAGAGAGGAGAGGGACTGAATGGGAGAATAGATCAGCTCATGATGGAACAGTGGAGTGGACTCAATGTACAAAATTGCCTACTTCTGCTCCTATATTTTATGGTCTAATAAGCATTTATGTCATAAACAACAAAACAGCATCTTATTTAAATATGTGAGATTTGCAAATGGCGGATGACTTAAATACATTTAGCTTAATTCTTTTTCTCCTACTTGTGTTCTTCACTTGCCTGAAAGCGCCATGATTTGCAGCAAGACAGTTGAAGTTATGCTCCGAAAATTATTTGACCAGTGAGAACATTGGAATTAAATCCTCACAGCCTAGTGTGCAATTTTCCACAGGGATCACTGGATGGAAATTATGAATGCAGATTATGGACATTTCCTCGTAATTATAAGCACTCAATTGCCAGCCATTTATAACAGTTATATTAGCAAAGTCCAGATAATAAATGGAAAATCTTCCTTTAAAAGCACTAATAGGAAACGCTCTTTATTGCACTTTAATAATTGCTATAACTTACCAGTTCTACAAGTTTCTCTAAAAATGGAATCAGTTTCAAAAGCTCCGTGTCATTTTTATCCATGAACCAGCTCTCAATTGGAATTCCATTGGATAGCTGATAGAAAAGGATTGAAGGGTACATTTTACCATAGCTCATAATCAGCTTGTTGCACAAACTACAGCCAAAGCTACTGTACAGCAGTCCCCAAAGTTCACATCAATTATAGAGTACGTCAAAGGGAGTAGTATAGAGCTTCTCAACCTTTTTTCTCCACTCATATACCACCTTACATAATCCCTTACTAACCACAGACCACCAAAAAAAAGGTTGAGAACCACTGCCCTAAAACTATGGCATAGGTGCTTTGTGGTTAGTAAGGGATCACTTAAGGTGGTATGTGAGTGGAAAAAATGGCTGAGAACCACTGTAGTACATCTAATCACATATGTTAAAAAAAAAAATGACAATATCCTCCAATACTGAAAAACAATAAATGCTCCAAAGAGGCATTAATTCCAAGGTTCTCTATTCAATGTTTCTCCCTGTAATATCTTTCCCAAATGATAAGGTAGCCAGAAGCAACAAGGGCAGACCCAACTGTTCCCAAGCAGAATGAGCACATGCAGATACTTAGCCCAAGTTTGTTTTTCCTCAAGAATACAATGTAATACACAAAATATCCTCAGTCCGGAATCAGGCATTGGTTAAAATGGTGTGTAGTCAAACGTGTGTTCCACATGCCTCCTCCTCACTCACTTCATCTAAACCCTTTAGAACATTGCTACTGTTCCCCAATCACAGACCTAATTTCTGCTGGAGATCTTCCCCGCACAACCTTTTACTCCATAGTCTCACAAGGAGCCCATTCCAGTTTCTTCTTCAAGATCATTAATTTTATTTTAAATTTATGGCCATAGGCCCTTCTGGCCTAAGAGCCTCTGTTGTCCAAGATCACCACTAAGCCCGTACGTATTTGAAGGGTGGGAGGGAACCCACACAGACAAGAGGAGAATGGACAAATTCTTTACAGACAGCACCAGATTCAAACCCAGGTCGCTGGTGCTGTAATGGCATTGTGCTAACTGGTACGCTAACCATGCCTTCCAATCAGCAAGATCACAAAGAAGGTCTATCCTGGTAGATCAGCTTCAGTGTCCATCAGAACTTATTTTTTTCAACCATGGCTCTATGTTTTCTATTTTCCCCATCTCATTTGATTTGCATCCATGTCACCTCAGATGTGAGTTTTTAGTTTTCAGGTCCCCAGCTGAATCATTTGCCACACAGATATCAAAATATCTGTAGCAAAATTCAATCAAAATAGGCTGATGGTCATTTGCTTCTTTAAAGAGAAATTCAGCCTAGCTGAACTATTCTCACAATGAACAATTTTAACTCTGTTCACTTGCTCCAAAGCTGTAGTTATGAGACAGAGGAAAGTACAGATGCTGGTTTCTGAAGCAAAACAAAATCTGCTGAAGGAACTCCGCAGATCAAGAGAGAGAGAGAGAGAGAGAAAATGATCGAGATAAAGGGTTTCAGCTCAATATGATGACCATTCTCTTTCTCCCATTGACGCTGCTCAACCCGCTGAGTTCCTGCAGAAAATTGATTCAGTTGTATTGAAAAGAACCTGCATAAGTTCAAGATATTTTTGTCACTTTCTGAGATTTGTGGAAGATTCCTTTTCAGTCTCTCTCTCTCACTTTGTTCTCCAGTATGTTGATTACTGCATTGATAGGCTTCACTGTTTTTATTCTTGCACTACCTGCTATAATGCAGTTGGATAATCATGTTGAGGAACTTTGGGGGACATCCGATGCGCTCTAGTATTTGCCAAAGCCCTTTCCTGCTCACGGTGTCGAAGGCTTTGGTGAGGTCAACAAAGGTGATGTAGAGTCCTTTGTTTTGTTCTCTACATTTTTCTTGGAGCTGTCTGAGGGCAAAGACCATGTCAGTGGTTCCTCTGTTAGCGCGAAAGCCGCACTGTGATTCTGGGAGAATATTCTCAGCGACACTAGGTATTATTCTATTTAGTAGAATCCTAGCGAAGATTTTGCCTGCAATGGAGAGCAACGTGATTCTGAGGTCCTCCATCAGCCAGCTCCCCACCATGACTACCAGCCCCCCCACATCTCCATCGGGCACACAAAACTCAAAACGGTCAACCAGTTTACCTATCTCGGCTGCACCATTTCATCAGATGCAAGGATCGACAATGAGATAGACAACAGACTCGCCAAGGCAAATAGCGCCTTTGGAAGACTACACAAAAGAGTCTGGAAAAACAACCAACTGAAAAACCTCACAAAGATAAGCGTATACAGAGCCGTTGTCATACCCACACTCCTGTTCGGCTCCGAATCATGGGTCCTCTACCGGCACCACCTACGGCTCCTAGAACGCTTCCACCAGCGTTGTCTCCGCTCCATCCTCAACATCCATTGGAGCGCTCACACCCCTAACGTCGAGGTACTCGAGATGGCAGAGGTCGACAGCATCGAGTCCACGCTGCTGAAGATCCAGCTGCGCTGGATGGGTCACGTCTCCAGAATGGAGGACCATCGCCTTCCCAAGATCGTATTATATGGCGAGCTCTCCACTGGCCACCGAGACAGAGGTGCACCAAAGAAAAGGTACAAGGACTGCCTAAAGAAATCTCTTGGTGCCTGCCACATTGACCACCGCCAGTGGGCTGATAACGCCTCAAACCGTGCATCTTGGCGCCTCACAGTTTGGCGGGCAGCAGCCTCCTTTGAAGAAGACCGCAGAGCCCACCTCACTGACAAAAGGCAAAGGAGGAAAAACCCAACACCCAACCCCAACCAACCAATTTTCCCTTGCAACCGCTGCAATCGTGTCTGCCTGTCCCGCATCGGACTGGTCAGCCACAAACGAGCCTGCAGCTGACGTGGACTTTTTACCCCCTCCATAAATCTTCGTCCGCGAAGCCAAGCCAAAGAAGACCTGCTATAATATAGCAGACCAAATCTCAGTAGAAAGTCCTGTTGTCTGGATTTCCATTGTCACAAATATTCCCCTTGTTCTCCCTATACTCTGCAGCCACTTCACTACCACTGAAAACATGCTTGATTTCAACTTTCTTGAGCTCTCTTGATACATTTTGGGGCAATGATTTCACAGCAGACTAACAGATTTCTTGGACCGTTCTCATAGAAAAATCCTGGTCCGAAACATGATAATGAATAAAAGGTTCAAAGGTTGGATTTAATCATTTTAGTCTGTCAAGGGTTGTGGATGGCATTGGCAAGATCAACATTTATTGACTGACTCTAAATGGCTAGTTTTGCCACTTCGTCAATTACACTGAGTCTGAAATCACATTCAACACAGTACGGATACTTTTTTCCAAGGTATGGTATTGAAATTAGATGGGACTTTATGATTATCTAACAATAACATGGATATTCTTCCTTATATTTACTTACTCCAGATTTTTTAAAATTAAATTAATTCAGTAACCATGATTGGATTTGAATTCATACTTTGGAACATTTGTCTAGGCTAACATGACCACAAAACTGTAAACATTATAGATATGAAAGAGAACAGTATATATAAAGAAGTCTGATCCTCTATTTCTAATCTCTTGATACATTCAATTGATTTATGGTTCAAGCAAGTTATTTTGATTTAATTTTTGCAGATCAAAAAACAAAAACGGTCAGAACATAATACTGGACGCTCTGGTCCTTCTTGCTCCCCACTGTATGATTCTTGAACTAACCTGGTATGCAAAGGCTTGCGGAGAGTTGTCAATAATGATTGTTTTTGAAAGATCCCTTCCAAGGATATTCAAATCCTTAATGTAATTTCCCTGCACACACACACAATGTTCACGGAATAGTCTATGCCTAGATGAAAATAACATTACATGTTAACTGTAATGAACTAAGGTATAAATGAAGACTGGGTAGATTAAAAACAAAATGGCAAAAGCATGAATTAAGTTGCATTTTAAAAAGGAACATAAATTGATGATCTGAGATATGAAATGAAGCCTCTGTTGCAAGTATATTGGCAGCAAGCCAATTACAAAATTTCATAAACCAGCCAATTGGGTAAGATAGTAATGAAATGCGTGGCTTCAAAGTTAGCAATAGTGTCTAAAATATTTTGCGTACATTTACTTATGTTCATGGAATCAGACGAGGTGATGGCATACAATGAGGTACCAATTAGCTGCACTAAATAGAATAGATTTGAACCAAGCAGGGCTGCTCAAAAATTTTTCCTTTGGAATCACATTCTTTTGCTTAAATTTTACTTCCAACTTACATTCATAACTCTTTTGAATTGATGTTAGTACTCATCCCTCTGAATTATAGATCAAGATCCTCATGAGCTATTTAAGTGGTCAATGCACAGTAGCACTAGGGGTTATAATGGAGAGCTGGCAATCTTTAGACGAGACGTTAAACTGTAACATTTTCATGCCACAAAAAATCTTATGTGGGTGCATGTCAAAGATTCCATGATAGTATTCAAAGCCCCTTAAGCAACATTTTATATTAACAGACAAAATTAATGATGGAATTCCCTTTTGTGGATCTTGCTCTCCACAGATTTGCTGTCTCTGTAGAGATAACTAATCAGCTGTTCCTCAACTCTGTGGAGTCATGAAAATCACATAATAAGTGCAATTCCAATATTAAACAAGTTTAAACTCTAAAAATGAGGAATGAGTTTCATGCTATCATCGCAGGGACAACTATTTTTTTTCCTAAAAGGGAAGGGCAGCTGGAAACAGGCATTCTACCCCAAATGATCCTCTCCACCTCCTAGTGGACAACACAGTGAAACTGGGGCAGAGCACAGAGTGGCCAGATAACTGCACTGGGAATCCAGGGGCCTAGATAGATGATATAGAACATGTGTTCAATTCCCACCCAGGTTCATCTAAATTCAATTGATTAAATAAAAATATGGAATAAAAAAATAAATGAAATTATTGCATCTTTAAAATCCATCCTTGTTTATTGGCCTGTTTCTGCCTCTAACAATGTAATCAATTTTCAACTGCCTCTTGAAATGGATTAATCAGTTACTCAATTCATGGGACAATTTGGGTTGGACAAAGAATTCTAGTCTTATCAATAATGTCTACATCTTCGTATGAATTATAAAGTAAATGGGAAAGACCCAGGGGTAGCAATATAGATTATAGGCCGAGGAAACACAACAGGAGAGCACTCAAAAAATAGGGATGTGTAGCCAGTGTGCATTGGAGTGCAAGCTGGCTAATAGTTAATCATTTAAATTTTTTTTTAAATTTAGAGATACAATATGGTAACAGGCTCTTCCACCCCACGAGCCCACTCTGCCCAATTACACCTACATGATCAATTACACTACCAACCCCGCAAGCTTTTTAGATGGGGAAGAAACTAGAGCACCCAGAGGGAACCCACAAATACACAGGGAGCACATACAAACTCCTTATGGACAGCGCCAGATCCAAAACCGGGTCACTGCATTGTCTAACTAGTACACTAACCACGCAGCCTTTATCTTGCATTTAAATGTAAAGCATGCTATGGTATATGGTTAGAAGAACAAAGTAGGACATTCAGAAACTGCCTTAAAGCACAAGTTTCACAACTACAAAATTGATTGCTTGGGCTGAGGTGAACTGAAATTTAGTCCGATCTACGCATCTCACTCCAAACCTGTGACGATAACTAATATAAATTTGAAGACAATACTAGGTTATAGTTGGAATTCTATTCACATAATGAAGTTTTCAACTTGTTGTCCAGGACAACCCACAAGTAATTTATGTCTCAATTATGAAATAAATAATGAATTTTTAACATAGTTAAATGTCCAAAAGGAGCAAAAGCACTGACAAATAAAAGGAATAGGTCTGATCAAAGAGGCAGGTTTTGTCTTACAAAATGAGCAACTGTTGGGTTTAGGGAGGGACCTTCGTATCTTAGGACTCAGACAATCAAGGCCTGGGCATCAAGGCTGGAATAAGTAAACTTAAGATACAGAAAGGGCCAACGAGAAAAGATCTTAGAAGGTTGTATGATTGAGAAGATAAGGATATTCTTTTTTGATAGTAAAAGAATCCAATCTTGAAAACATTTGCTTGTTGAGACAATTGAAGAAGAGGGGTTTAACCACAATTATTTAGTTTTCATATTTCTCATTAATTATATCACAAGCATTTCATGGAACTTGCCTGACAAGCAGTTTCTTAGGATCCAGAATATTCAGCAATTTATCTGCATAGACTTTCTTAGAGGCAGTGAACAAAATAATCTGCAGAAACATTAGGGAAACATTATAAAGTGTAGTGCAATATTTTCTATTTTTCTGCAGAAGAAATACAAATATTTTATAAAATAATTTCTAAATGTTATTTACAAGATATTTTTACCTGGACATTTATCCAAATTTCATGAAAAATAATCTTAAACTACAAAGTACAAGAAAATCCCAGAGATTATTTACTGGAACTATTATAAACAGGGGCAATTTCAAATGTGAGCCTGTTTCCAGTTGCCTGCCACTTTAATCTTATACCCCTCTGATATTCTAAATTATTTACCCTTTACCTAACTGCTCCAATGAAGCTCAAAATAAGCTTTAGGATCAACACTTATTTATCCACCATTTTTCTGGACAGCAGTTTCTAATATTAATACTGCTATTTCCATCTGGAGCTATCTTCAATAGTCCCATGACCAACTTTCATTTTGCACTATCATCTTTGATATTCCTGCTTTCCATCCAACCACGGACCTTCCTTCTTAACGTGGATGAAACTTACTTCACATTTCTGATTCTGATAAAAAGTTCATAGTTTACATTAACGTATATCTGCCAATATTGCTGAACATGTCTTGAATTTTGTTTAAATGGGGGTGCCTTTTGTAGCTAAACTGGAACTTTCAATTGGATTTCTTGGATTACAAGTCCCCCCAATCACAATTACCATTTTAAATGGTTGCTAAAAAGTAAACGTGAACCAATTGTGCATAAAACACATTGTGAAAAGGTGAGAGAATAAAGTGCAACCACTCACATATTAAAATGTGCTTCCACTGAAAATATATTGGTCAATTCTGTAACACAGCATTTGACACTAAGCTTGAAATTTAAGAAATGCATAATCAAAATGTTATGGAATAATAGCTCCTGTCTGAATGGCGACATGGATCCCTTCTAATTCGCCTTTCGTAGCTGCTGGTCTACAGTGGATGCCATCGCACTGGCTCCACACAAACCCCTGGAACACTTGGAAAGTACGGATGGATATATCAGGATGCTCTATCAACAACAGCATTTAACACCATCATCTCAAAACTGATCAGCAAACTCTAAGACCGGGGATTCAACACTCTAATGTGTAATTGGATCCTTTATTTCCTCACCTGGAGAGCACAATCAGTGAGGATTGGAAAGAACATCTCCTCCAATCTCCATCAGTATTGGAGCACCATAGGACTGCATCCTTAGCCCCCTGCTCTACTCGCTATACACCTATGACTGTGTGGCCTAGTACAACAACAGCATCTACAAATTCACTGACGATACCATGGTAGTGCATTTTTAAAAAGGGACAATGAGTCAGGAGGGAAATTGAAAACTTGGCCAAATGGTGCATCAACAACCCCACACTCGCGGTCACTGCAAAATCAGTTGACGCTTGCGTCAAATGGAGAGGGGAGATGTGGTTGTCCGACAAGGGATAAAGGACAACTCAGGAGGTGAAGGGGAGATTGGGGATAAATAAGATAGAAATAGGAGAATAAGGAAAATGTTAGATGTTGTAGGAATGTTGTCTTATAAAGAGTTGAAAATAAGAAAACAGAAATGGAAAAGGAGGAAAGGTAATGATGGAAAAACGGAAAGAGAAGATAAACAAAATATAAAAGGGCTACGCTGAACTATATGTCTTTAAATATTAATGGAATACATAACCAAATTAAAAGGAAGAAACTACCAAATTTAAATGAATAAATGTATTCCATTAGAAAAAATAACATATTGGTTAAGAAATAATATTGAAATATTCGAACAAGTATAGGAGCCTTACATTAAATACAATAGCGAAAACCTACCGGGGACAAACATTACCTAAGTTGATGGAAGGAGAAGGAAAGAAAAGAATGGACTCAGTAGAATTTCTGGTGTAATTTTGTTGAATGACAACATTTTCTGACTGGCTTAATGCAACCTAGATTGTATACCTAAAATGGATGAGAGGGGGGGGGTGGGGGGGTGGTTTGGGAGGAAAGGGGGGGGAGAAAAAGTCACTGTATATGTGTGAAAAAGAAATAGTGTATATCATGGCTAATGTGATTTATGGTGTGAAAAATAAAAAAAATTATAAAAAAAAACAAAAAAAAAAAACAAAAAAAAAAAAAACAACCCCACATTCAATGTCACCAAAACCAAGGAACTGATTGTTGACCAGAAAGGGAAAATGAGAGGTGTACAATACTGTGATCATTGAGGGATGAGAGATAGAGAGGGTAAGCAAATTTAAGTTCTTGGGAGTCACTACCTCAGAGGATCTTTCCTGGAACCAACACATTAATGGTATTGTGAACAACACACATCAGTTTGCGGTGGGTTGGAATGACATTGGAAACCCTAGCAAATTTCTACAGATGTGTGGTGGAAAATTTGCTGACCGGCTGCATCACAGTCTGGTATAGGGACACTAACACCATTGAGCACAAAACTCTGCGTTACGTGAATGGTTTTATAAATCCAAATGACAATTTTTCTCAAGCAAACTATTTCAGTAACATTTAGGTCAAGATTAGTGGTTCTCAACCCTCCTTTCCCACTCCCATAGCACCTTAAGCAATCCCTTACTAATCACGAAGCACTTACGGCATAGGGATTGCTTAAAGTGGAATGTGAGTTTAGGGAGGCAGTTCGAAAATCACTGCTCTAAACCTTTCCCATCCACGCACCAGTCTAAATATCTTTTAAGTGTAATGATTGGCCCCGCTTCTACCACTTCCTCTGATGGCTTGTTCCAATATACCCACCACCCTCTGTGTGTGAAGAAAGTGGCCCTCAGATTCCTTTCAAATGTTTCTCCTCTCACTCTAAATTCACCATCTGGAAAAAATGTCGATGATTATTTAGATCATCTATGCCCTTCATCATTTTATAAACCTCTAATAAGGTCCCCTCTCAGCCGTCTATACTCCAGGGAGAAAAGTCCCAGCCTATCCAGCCTCTTCTTATAATTCAAGCCCTCTAGTCCTGGTAACATTCCTAAGAATCTTATCTGCATTCTTTCCAGGTTAACAACATCTTCTCTATAGCTGGGTGACAAAAACTGCGCCCAACACGCCAAGCGTCTTAATGTGCTGTACAGTAAAAGCCCTGTTATGTGGAATTCAAGCAACCAACAGCCTCAAGCGACTGGCAAAATAAATAGGCAAAAGGTATGGGTTTAAAATTGGCATGCCTTGCTGTTAGTTCACCAATTCATGCAGCAGAAAACCTCAAGCAACCAGGCAAATGACTTATCCGGCATCTACCAATCCCCATAGGTGCTGATACCAAGGGTTTTATTGTATTACGACTTATGGTGCTAAATAGGTGGAAAAAAGTTGAGAGCCACCAATCTAAGGGAAAGCTACAGCTGTAGACCACTATACACCATCATATATTTTTACAAAATTGATTTCAAACTCACCTCATAAATTTGAGACATTCGTTCCAGGAATTCTCGAAAGTAAGGTCTCAATCGTACATAAACCTAGAGCATGAAGTGTGGAAAAGTTATTGAAATTTATAAAATCACAAAGGACTGCATGACAAATACTGAGGAATATAATCACTAAACAAATGATAACACAGTAAATGATAGGACCCTAAGGAGCATCGATGTATAGAAGGATCTTATCCATAACTCCATGAAAAAGGCAACAAAGCATAAAGCAAACTGCCATCAGCAAGAGTGTAAAAGTCAGGAAGTTATATACAGCTGTACAAAACTTAGATTAGGTCTTATTTGGAGTATTCTGTGCAGTTCTGGTCATTGCATGACATTATCACATTATTCAATTATACATTGTCCTATAACACCAGTTCACACAGTTTATATTCTTTTCTTGTATTCTCACTCTCTAACTCCTTATTTTACAGCTTTAGTTTCTTTTCTTTCTCGAACTGCCCTCATTAACCAATTGCTGAACTCCACAATGTTTCTCCATGCTAAGTGTGCCCTTTTCATATCCATCTCTCCTCAGTTCTCTGCCTCTTGCTCAAGTTTTGATGAAGGGTTGCTGATCCGAAGCCATTTCCCTTTCCACAAGCACAATTTTTCAAACAGCTGGCAACTGACCTGTGAATGTTTCTTCCAAGTTTTGTTTTATTTCAGATTTTCAACATCTGCAGTTTTCTTTAGACATTTTCTTCTCTCCTCTCAGTGTTTTCTTTCCCCCACTAGATAATGAGCTCTTGTTTGAATCCTACAGACAAGACTATCTAGCAACAACACACCCCAAAGGCTGTCCCTAGTGAATTGTCCTTTCTGAGAAGTTTTTTAAAAAATTTTTTTTAATTTTTCACACTGTGAATCATGTCAACCAAAATAAGTTCCTCATTAAATTTACACAGTGACCTTTTCTCCTTTTCCCCCCTTTCCCCTCCCTCCCCTCTACCCATTCCGTCCAAAGCCCATTAGTATTCAACACATACAATACAATAAAACCATTAAACAATATATTCACACAAAGGAAAATAAACAAGAAAAATGCATCATCTATTTATTACACACTGAATCTAGTGGTTTTGTCTTCTTATCATTTTCATTTTAAGGGATGGAGGTCCTCGGCATGTTCTCTCTGTTGTGTTCCATGTACGGTTCCCAAATTTGTTTAAACATTGTGACTTTGTTTTTTAAATTATATGTTATTTTTTCCAATGGAATACATTTATTCATTTCCATGTACCATTCCTGTATATTCATGCTCTCTTCCATTTTCCAAGTTGACATTATACATTTTTTTGCTACTGCTAAGGCTATCATAATGATTTTTTTTTGTGCTTTGTTCAATTTAAGCCCTAATTCTTTATTTCTTATGTTATTTAAAAGAAATATCTGGTTTTTTTTGGTATGCTATTTTTTATAATTTTATTAGGTATCTGATTTAGTTCTTCCCAAAACGTATTCACCTTCACACATGTCCAAGTTGCATGTAATGTTGTTCCCATTTCCTTCCCACAGCAAACACATCTATCTGATAATGTTGAGTCCCATTTTTAACCTGTGTAACCAATTATACTGTATCATACGTAACCTTGTGTTTATTGTATTCTTCATAGTTCCAGAACATAACTTTTACCATACTTCATTTTTTATCTTTATGTTTAAATCCTTTTCCCACTTCATCTTAGGTTTATAGTTTATTTCATCATTTTCCTTATCTTGCAGCTTAATGTACATGTTTGTTATAAATCTTTTAATTATCATTGTGTCTGTAATCACAAATTCAAAATTGCTTCCTTCAGGTAATCTCAAGTTGATTCCCAATTTATCCTTTAAGTAAACTTTATATGATATGCAAACATTGTACCATGAGTTATTCCATATTTGTACTTCAACTCTTCAAACGTTAATAAATTATTTTGCAAAAACAATTTTCTATTCTTTTGATTCCTTTTCTCTCCTATTCTCTAAAGGAAAGGTTATCTATTGCAAAAGGAATTAGCAGATTTTGCATCAATAATAATTTTGGTATTTGGCAATTCGTTTCCTTTTTTTCTTCATCCATGTATTAAGTAAAAGATGCAATACTGGTCAGTTTTTATATTGCACCAGTTTATCATCCCACTTATAAAGTATATGTTCCAGTACCTTCTCGCCTATTTTATCTAGTTCTATCTTAGTCCAGTCTGGTTTTTCCCTTGTCTGGTAAAAATTTGATATCTCAATTGGGTGGCTCTATAATAATTTCTAAAATTTGGTAAATGCAAACCACCTTGATTACACCTCTACGTTAATTTATCGAGTCCAAGCTGCTGAAGATCCAGCTGCGCTGGATGGGTCACGTCTCCAGAATGGAGGACCATCGCCTTCCCAAGATCGTGTTATATGGCGAGCTCTCCACTGGCCACCGTGACAGAGGTGCACCAAAGAAAAGGTACAAGGACTGCCTAAAGAAATCTCTTGGTGCCTGCCACATTGACCACCGCCAGTGGGCTGATATCGCCTCAAACCGTGCATCTTGGCGCCTCACAGTTTGGCGGGCAGCAACCTCCTTTGAAGAAGACCGCAGAGCCTACCTCACTGACAAAAGGCAAAGGAGGAAAAACCCAACACCCAACCCCAACCCACCAATTTTCCCCTGCAACCGCTGCAATCGTGTCTGCCTGTCCCGCATCGGACTTGTCAGCCACAAACGAGCCTGCAGCTGACGTGGACTTTTTACCCCCTCCATAAATCTTCGTCCGCGAAGCCAAGCCAAAGACCCTTGGTTTCTTCCCTTTCCACAAGAATTTCCTTATTGTTCTCTTTAGTTCATTAAAACAAATTTCTCTTAAGGGAATTGGTAACGTTTGAAATAAGTATTGTATCCTTGGGAACACGTTCATTTTAATGCAGTTCACCCTCCCTATCAACGTTAACGGCAGTTCTTTCCAATGTTCTAAGTCTTCCTGCAATTTCTTTATTAGTGGCTGATAATTTAGTTTGTACATGTAGCTTAAATTATTATCTAACCTGATCCCTAGGTATCAAAATGCTTGTTCTTGCCATTTAAATGGTGATTCTTTTTTAAATTCTGTATAATCTGCATTATTTATTGGCATCACTTCACTTTTATTTGCGTTGATCTCATACGCTGATATTTCTCCATATTCCTTCAATTTCTTATGTAATTTTTTTATTGATATCTCTGATTCTGTTAAGTATAATATAATGTCATCTGCAAAAAAGCTAATTTTATATTCCTTCTCCTTTATTTTTATCCCTTTTATTTTATTTTCTATTCTTATCAGTTCTGCCAAAGGTTCTATTGCTAAGGCGAATGAAGGGGATAGTGGACATCCGTCTAGTTGACCTACTTAATTTAAATTGATTCGATACATATCCATTTATTGTTACCTTCGCCAACAGTCCATTATACAATGCTGTAATCCAATTTATATATTTTTCTGGTAGGTTGAACTTCTGTAATACTTTAAATAAGTAGTTCCACTCTACTCTGTCTAAGGCTTTTTCTGCGTCTCAAGCAACAGCCACTGTTGGTTTCTTATTTCCTTGAACTGCACGAATTAGATTAATAAATTTACAGACGTTATCCACTGTTCGTCTTTTCTTAATAAATCCAGTTTGATCTTGTTTTACTATTTTTGGTACACAATCGGCCAATCTGCTTGCTAATAATTTCGCTATTATCTCATAACGAGTTAAGTAGCGATATTGGTCTATATGATGCTGGTGTTAATGGATCCTTCCTCGTCTTTGGTATTACTGTAATTATTGCTGTCTTACATGAATCTGGCAAGTTTTGTGTTTCTTCTACTTGGTTCATTACTTCCAGGAGAGGAAAAATTAGTAACTCTTTAAATGTTTCATAAAATTCTATTGGAAATCTATCCTCTCCTGGTGTTTTATTGTTCAGCAGCTTTTTAAATACATCTTTGTACTTCTATTTCAAATGGTTTTATTAGTTTGTTTTGTTCCTCTTCTTGCAATTTCGGCAGTTCAATTTTAGCTAAAAATTCCTCTATTTTGTCATCTTTTCCCTCGTTCTCAGTTTGGTATAATTGTTCATAAAATTCCTTAAAGTTTTCATTAATCTCTGTTGGGTTATATGTAATTTGTTTGTCCTTTTTCCTTGATGCAAATACCGTTCTTTTATCTTATTCTGATTTAAGTTGCCAGGCTAATAATTTGATGTTTTTTCTCCCAGTTCGTAATACTTTTGCTTTGTTTTCATTATGTTCTTCTCCACCTTATATGTTTGTAATGTTTCGTATTTTATTTTTTTTGTCCACCAATTCTCTCCTTTTCGTTATATCATCCCTTTTTACTAATTCCTTTTCTGTACTTTCTGAGAAGCTTCACAAGAAAATGCAGGTGATCGACTGAAAGGGCTGGATAAAGTGGCCATAGAGAAGATGTTTCCAGTAATGGGAAAGATTAGGACAAGAGGGAAGAGCCTTACAATAAGAGGATGTCCCTTTAGAACAGAGATGAGGTGAAAATTTATTTAGCCAGAGTGGTGAATCTGTGGAGGCCAAATCATTGCATAAATTTAAAAGAAGATTGATAGGTTCTTGATTAGTCAAAGGTTATGGGGAGAAGGCAGGAGAATGGGTTTGAAGGAAAAACACATCAGCCATTGAATGGCAGAACAGACTCGATGGGCTGAATAGCCAATCTCTGCTCCTACATCTTATGGTTTTAAGGTGAAAAGAGATCACAAAGGGTAAAGTGTGGTCCAATGTTTCCCAGATTGCAAAAGGTTATCTCACCTGGTAAATCACATCCTGGAAAAGGACAGGAAAGGTAAGTGCTGCATCATCCAGTTCATTGAGACTACAGTGCACCAAGGTCTCATCCTGCAAAGATAAAACATTTTCAAGTATCACAAAACAAAGTACAATTAAACTGCCATTTTAATATACACTACAGCAAGTGGAGTCATAATCTTACATATGACAAATTGAAAAAAAAATCCTATTTGAATTTACATAACCAACCTCATATATTTGCACACACTAACTACAAAAGAATCAACAACTTGATCACATTTTTTTTAAGGTGCCTACCTTTGCATCAACTAAACATCGCTTCCTAAACAAATTAATCAATATCATATATACAAAAAGAAAAATAAATTTGAAAATTAATTCTACATTTTGTTATCTTGCACTCTGAACAGCTTACACTTTATTTCAATTATTTTTACTTTATAAATGGAAGATACAATGATCATACAGTAAAACCCCTGTTATCTGGAATTCAAGCAACCAGCAACCTCAAGCAACTGGCAAAAAAAAAAAACAGGTAAGAATGCAGAAGTGTAAAATTGGTGAGCCTGTCGTTAGTTCTCCAATAACGCTAATATGAAGCAACTGGAAAATTCACTTCTCCAGCATCTACCATCCCCATGCATGGTGGATACCAAGGGTTTTATTGTATACAGGTGTGAATATTTCAGAGCACATTATTTTATACATACACTTTAAAAGAAAATTTCGCTCACCAAGTCTAGGACTAAGGAGAATTCAGGTGTACTTCTGGTTTTAAGAGGCAGGGCTGGTTTCCGACTGAGCTGTTCTTCTGTTAATGGTGGTACATGCTTGATGAAGTAATAACTATCGAACAAGCAGAAAGAAACAGTAACAATGTAATGTCTTAGCTTGTAAAGCAAATGTACCGGTTTTATTTGCACATGCATTATATCTATACTTATTTACGCATTGTGCACTGACTTCCACTGCGTCACAGCTGATACATCACGACCAAAATCAATTGGTCCCAAGCACCAGTTTTGAATATACATGACTGAACACAGATATTCCCAAGAGCAGTTACACATGTGCGGCGTGCGCACACACGCACATCAAAGAAAATAAATTTCCCAATAAATACTTCAAGACTTCAAATAGAAGCAAGAATCTAACTGTATCAGTACATTCATCTCTGCCTAGATGCAAAACTCATTTCTTCAGAATTAGGAAACCTGTATCTCTCACTTTTGCATCAGATCTGCAGACCCTTCTCTTCACATTACTACCGAATTACATCTGCTGCTTTTATGTAGTAATCTTTCTTTAACCATCTTCTCCAAATATAACTAAATAATACAAAGGATAAAAATGATCTCATGTATGTTCTGACAATAAATTTAAACTTTAATATTTATAGCTTTGGTACATATACTGACCACTAGAGAGCAGCATTTGAATGCAGAAGGATTTACAGTTGGCAGTCAGATCTGGAGTTATTATTAATTTATATTAAAATCCATGCTAAAAGGATGGGTACGATTCTAAGAAATCTTTGGTGCAGGCTCTGCCATTCAATAACATCACAGCTGATCTGATCTTTAACCTTAACTAAATGTTCATTTCTGTTCTCCATACTAATAATTCCAAAAATGAATCCCTTCCTGACTGACAATGTCCACACCTCACTGAGTTGCAAATTCCAAGGTTTCACACCCCACCAAATGACATTTGACATTTCCGTTTAAACATAGCCCACCCCCACCCCCCCCCTGTCTGACAGAAAAAGTTTTCTAAGGCACTAAAAAGATGATCATGGTAGGAAGAACAAGAAGTTGAAGAGCATATTCAATTCCTTGAATTTGTACTGCCACAGTAAGATCATTATCGAATCATGAAATCTAAGGTTTCACAGTAATATTTAATGTTCATAATTGGTGACGGTGTTGTAGATAGCAAGCAAGGTTGTCCAGGGCTTTAGCAGGATATTGGTGAAGTGACAGATTATGTTATATTTTATATTGTACAGATATAGATATGTTTTAAAAGGAGATAAATTAATGGACATTTTTTTAAGAATAGGTCACAAACACCACAACACAGATTCTCATTTAAAATGCTAGAGCTCTGCTCAAGCCAGACAGTCCAGGTTCCCAATGCCTTTGTAAAGACAATGAAAACTGCTTTGCTGAAGGACTTCACAAGGAGGTGCTAATTGAACACGCTGTGGAGTAATGGATTTTGTTTTGGAAAGCAACGGATGAACGGACTCAGAAGATTGGGTCCGGTGCTACAATCTGTCTGAATGCTGTTTGCTCTTTTTAGGAAGGTCATGTGGCTTTGCAAGCAGAGAAAGTCAAACAAGGTTTTTCTCTGTGAGGGAGAGAGAGAATTCAGTTCTACAGTTCAGTAGTAGCAGCTGGGACTGGAACATGACAAGCTGGCTAGCTTGTGGAAAAACCCCATAAAGACGGGTTGTGAGTTCTTAGTTCAGCCTAGTCAAAGCCCCTGTGTGTCCATACAAGAGGAGGTGGCTGTATAATGTTTCACTTGAAATAAGGGAAACAAAATGGAACTCTGTGGTGACCTGGAGGAAGGAGCTTATTATCTGGAAAACCCTGATGGGGCAAGTTTCTTCAGCAAGACAATGAAGTGGCTGAACGAAAGGAATTAGTTATGTGTGTCCAACGAGCAACAAATCTCTCTGAAAACCAACAAGAACCTTTCTGAGTGGTAACTATTTACCTTTCAAACACCAAAGCCTGGTTAAATTCATAAATGTTAAATTCTGTGCACGGTATAAGAATTGCCTGCTATCGGTGAACTGGGAGGAGTGGGAGATTGGACTGTGAATCAAAGAACTTCTGAATTTACCCAGACACATTACATATACATGCACTTAGAATTAGAAAGGGGTTAATAGTAATAAGTTAAAGTTTGATCCTGTTTTTATGTTTAAAGTAACATTTGTTTAAGTAACCATTTGTCTTGGTGAATTTCTATTGCTGCTGGGTTTTGGGGTCCTCTAGGCTCGTAACAGTAAGAAAGTGGAAGGAGCATTGGGAGGGGGATCAATCCCAACAAATGTGAGGTAATGTATTCAAGAAAAACAATTGGGGGAGGGACAGGGACATGGAATATTGATAAACAGAGGGACCTTGAGATTCAAGAACATGGTTCCCTTAGAGCTATACACAGGTATATAGGGTGGTAAAGAAGGCATATGGTATGCTTGCCTTCATAGGTGATAGCATAAAACATAAAAGTTGATATGTTACGTTTGCAACTTTACAAAGCACTGGTTAGGCTGTATTTATGCAGAGCAGAGTGTGCAATTCTGATCACCACACTATAGTAAAGACATGATTGTGTTGGAGAGAGTGCAGAGCATGAGGAAACAAATGGTAAAACTAAACAAAAATGGGAACAAGATTTAAATATAAAGATAAAAAAGGAAACATGGGAGAAATTATGTTCTGGAACGACGAGAAATACAATAAATACGAGGCTGCGTATGATACAATATAATTGGTTACACAGACTATACATTACACCGCAAAAGTTAAATAAATGGGACCCAACAGTATCTGATAGATGTTTTCGATGTAAAAAAGAAAGGGGAACAACAATTCATGCAATCTGGACATGTGAGAGAGTAGAAAAATTTTGGGATGATCTCAATCAGATATTAAATAAAATAACAGAAAACAATATACCAAAGAATCCAGAGATCTTTCTCCTAAGTAACGTAAAAAATAAAGAATTTGGAATTGACTTGGAAGATACACAAAAAAGATTTGTTAAGATAGCTCTAGCCGTAGCAAAAAAATGTATTATGTCAACCTGGAAATTGGAAGATAATTTGAAAATACAACAATGGTATATCGAAATGAATAAATGTATTCCATTAGAAAAAATAACATATAGTTTAAGAAATAATATTGAAATATTCGAACAAGTATGGGAGCCTTACATTAAATACAATAGCGAAAACCTACCGGGGACAAACATTACCTAAGTTGATGGAAGGAGAAGGAAAGAAAAGAATGGACTCAGTAGAATTTCTGGTGTATTTTTGTTGAATGACAACATTGTCTGACTGACTTAATGCAACCTAGATTGTATACCTAAAATGGATGAGAGGGGGGGGGTGGGGGGGGGGTGGCTTGGGAGGAGGGAGGGGGGGGAGAAAAAGTCACTGTATATGTGTGAAAATGAAAAAGTGAATATCATGGTTAACGTGTTTTATGGTGTGGGAAAAAAAAAAAGAGAGTGCAGAGCAGATTCACCGGTATGTTGCCTGATTGGTAACTTTAGCTGTGGGGAGAGAATGAATTGGCAAGACTTGTTTTCTCCAGGGTGACTAAATAAATGAATATAAAATTGACAGGGTAGATGGTCAACATTTTTCTGCAAGGTAGGGATATCAAAAACACAGGGTATTTAGTTCCTGAGGAAAAAGCTTTAAAGGGGAGTTCTTTGGTTACACAGAGTGGTTAATATCTGGAATGCCAGAGGAGATGATAGAATTAATTACAAGGACAAGAAAGATTTAGACAAGCTCTTGAATAGGCAAGTCAAGAACAAATAGGGGTCTACTGTTTGCAAAGATTAGTGTAGATGGGCAAAAAGGCCAACATGGATATGAAATTCACAATATATGTTGTAGAACTCTTTAATGAACAAATCTAAAAAGGTTAGTATCCTAACAACTAACTCCAACAAAACTGGCAAGAAATGTGTGTGAAGGATTGAATGGCCTCATTCTTCACAGTACTAAATTATAATTAACAAATGCTGTGGTGGTTTTAGGCTTCAGCCTTCATGCAAGTGAACAAATTGAACACTCAAAATAAAAGCATCATATCTTTGAAACATGATGATAAAAACTGATCATTCTACAACTTCTGATAACAACTGTTGTCAAACTTACGGATCAAAAACCTCCCAATCTTCTTCATAGCTTGCCTCTGGATGTGCAGGTGGCTCTGGATAAGTGTCAGGAGAAGATATTGTCTTGCAGAGTTCTGCATTCGTCACGTTCAATTCTGGGACTAAAATATTAAAAATGAAGACAATAAAAATTATCAAAAGGTGGCTAAAGTTTTTTTAGAAGACAGCATGTTCTCCATAATTGCTATGTTCAAGAAAATGATAGACCTTCTGACATCCACTTTCCCTCACAAGCTGCATACCATTTCATTTCTTAAATGAAACATGAGTGAAACACAAAAGTCTACAAATACTGTAATTGTAAAAACATAGAAATGCTGGAGGAGAAATGATATATCTTCGCCTCCTATTGACACCGTGATACCTGCTGAGTTGCTCCAGCATTTCTGTGTTTTTATTACAGTGTTTCTCACCGTTACACCTCCAAAGTTACTTTTTCCAAAAAGCTACAACTTGTGAGTTTGTCCAGCACTTTTGTGAATTGCACAAATTAATCTGGCAGACAACTCTATTAATATACGAAGTAGAAATAGCAAAGGATGTGAATGTTCTGCCAAAAAGATGTTTCCTTTGTGTATGGTATCGATCAATGGCACTTTTAGCAGGTTTTCATGCTTATGCCATGAATTTCAAAACCTAGACAATAAATAGATCCTTGCTGGAAAAATTATCCGGCAATACAATTCTCCAAATGTAACAGTACATCTGAATACCATGCTTGATTCCCATCTTGCTTTCTGAAGTACAACAATCAGATGAGATGCTCATTGCAATTTACAAAAGCTTAATTCACAAAAAAAGGTTTTCCTAAAAGACAATTCAGAAGGTTTTCTTTAAAATTCTCTATTTTTGTTTGGGGGAGGGATGGGAAATTGTTAACAGAATTGAGTATTTTCAGTAATTAAAAAATTTCACTCAGGAGATGCTTCAATTTTGACTCCATGTAGAGGAACAAAATTGAAATTGAAAAAGAGATTTAAAGTTATGGTAATTAACTATTATTTATCACCGTGTACAAGAAGTCCACTGTCATAATTACTTTAAGTACGTTGCATGGCAAATAGGATTGGTCAGTAGAGCACATGCACATTTTGAAACCCATGTTTACGTTCATAAAGCAAAATTAAAGACAATTTTGCATGGTTAACATTTATTGCTCAGCTTCCTTCTGCTCATTTGCTTGGCTCTCAGTGCCACCAAGCCCCTTCGGAATATTATGTTGCATGTTATCCATCACCTCTTGTTCTTCCCAATTCAAGAGACTACAGAGTCAGAAAAATAAAAACCCAAACAGCAGATGCTGAAAATCTGAAATAAAAACAGATTGTGCTAGATACAGGTCCTGTGCAGAGAAACAGCTAATATTTCAGGTTAGGTGCTTTTTTTCAGAACTGTGAAGAAAACAAAAAAAAAGCCTCAGGGAAGGTGGGGTAGAGATAGATAGAGGAAAGGGATATCGCTGATAAAGGTGTGGCTATGATTGCCCATAGAATAAGCAGCTACAAATGAAGTAACCTGGTCAATGAGATTGCTTCATTAAGCATTTTCTGAAGGAGAAATCAGAGCTTTCTACCTCATGTCACTTTAATTCTCTACCTTATTCCACTCTGTCCCATGTGCTGTGCCCTCGTGCATAGTTATAAAGAGGTACAATGCATGCTTAAAGAATGGCACCTCACTTTCTGTCTGGGTACATTGGAGCCTTCTGTATAACTTGATAATTGTAAGAAAGAGCCATCTGTGATGAGGGCAGGAAATGCTGGTGGTGCTCAGTGAGTTTGATGGAGAAAGGAACAAGGTTCTCGTGTCGTGTCGAGAGCCCCATTGCCACCTCTGTCAGGACCTTTTACGTAGAGCGTTCACTCAGTTTCTCTTTCCACGGATTTGACCTGACCTGCTGCACATTTCTTGCATGTGTTTTTCTTTAAAATTTCAAGCATCTGTATTTTTTTTTTAAACTTCATCCATCTGTGATGCTCAATCTCTCTCTTTTTTAACAGTCTATTATCCTGGGTTCTGCACCCCCGCATTTCACATGTATAACATTCTTTTGACTGTATTGTCACTCCAACTGCCCTCATTTCAGCTTTTCTGAACAAAGAACCATGATTTTCCTCCCACACTGCCCCCCATTAACAAATGACCTCAGTCACAGAGTTATACAGCAGAGAAGCAGGCTCTTTGGCCCTTGTCCTCATTTATAGCTTATCCCCAGTGATACCATGGCTTAACCTAACCAGAGATATTCCCTTTGCTCTATCTATTCATCCCTCACTCTCCCCAGCACTGGATACCAACTCTGACATCATATACAATCCTGAGCTTCTTTTGCCTGTGGGACAGGCAAAATTATCACTTATTAGAAGTGCAAAAAAAAACTACACTTCGTACACATGAAAAATATATAACTGTAAACGGATTTGTTAACGTTAAATAACTGTTAACAAATGTAAACAAACTGACCTAATTTTAAAAAAATTAATAAAGTGCAAAAGTAAGAGTCCTTAAATGAGTCCCTGATTGAGTTTGCTGTTGAGGAGGGGTAGCAGCTGTTACTGAACCTGGTGGTGCGAGTCTTCTCAGAAGCTAAGCAGGCTCAGGATTGGTCAGTATTCATATTAGATATGGTTTGCCATCAAAAAAATTTGTTGAACTTCTGTTATTACCTTATTCCCCAATATTTCTCTTGTCTCAGTTTGTAAATGACCCATATTAATTTTAATTCTTTGCCTGTTTACCTATCTATAGAAATGTTTACATTCAGTCTTTACATTTATCAGTGCTTTTCCTTCTTGTATTAATTAACTTCAAAATCTGATTATAACATCTGATTATCGTCAACGATAAAATTTATCAAGCTACTTGTTTCTAATTCTGACACATCACCGTTATGACCTTTTTTAATAGCTTTGTAGAGGGCATCTGTATGCTAGTCAGCTAATTGAAGTCAGCATTATATTGTAGTTATGAGGTTTAAAATCAAATCCACAAGGAAGTCTTTTGCCACTTGGGTTTCTGAGACAAACTGCCCCAGCTCTTCTCCAGCTTTCCAAGAGCCCCCAATAAACCATTCTGTCCCCCCAATCACCACTACTATCACAATCCGAGAGGTTTGTTAACTACTAAAACTGGCAATACATCTGCTTGTCTAAAACGTCGGCTATACCTGCCACTGGGTGAACTTTACTGGTGATCTTATCTTCCGCATTATCTGAACTGCTGTCAGGGGACGGTGATTGCGCTGCCCCTGCCTGTCCAGAGTACAGTCCTCCTGTAGCTGATGTTGCAGTGCTGGTGGTTATCTCGTCTACCTGCTCCAATTCCAGCTGCTTGACTATTTCTTCAGCCTCCACAGCTTGACCTGGGGAGTCAGAGCCTGATGTTCCTACAATCAAGATCACAAGCATTAAAAATGAAAAGATTACTATCCAAAACAGATAACAAGACTCCACTTATTATGAGTTTTCACCTAAGCAATGCAGCAACAAGATACAAACTACACAAAACTGATTAAGGAAAAAGTAAAACATGGAAGTCTCCAGACACTGTGGATGAAGTGTAAACACAACGCTGGAGAAACCCAGCAGATCAGAGTCCTTTATACAGCAAAAATACATAACCGACGTTTCAATGCATGGAAAAATGCTGGCAGGCATTCGAGTAAAAAGGTAAAGGAGAGAGGCGTATGGTCGCAAAGGCAGGAGGAAATAGGTGGAATAATGAGGGAAGCCATGGTGGCAAGCAAGGGGAGGAGGGATGGCGAGGTGAATAGAGTAGGAAGAGATGTGGAGAGCACTCCTTTATCCCTCCCTTCTCCATCTTCTCTCCCTCAGCTCTCCACCCTTCCGTCACTTTGCACCTTCCCTTTGCTCCTCCCTTTGCTTGCTGCTAAGCCCACACTCCCAACCTTCTCCACCCATTACCTCCTGCCTTTGTGACCATGCTCCTTCCCCCACACCTCCTCTCCTTACCTTTTTATTTGAGCGCAAGCTGACATTTTTTCCTACCTTGATGAAGGGGTCAAGCCAGAAATGTCGGTTATGTATTTTTATCTTTGCTATATAAAGGACACTGTTTGACCTGCTGAGCTTCTCCAATATTGTGTTTTTACTGATGAAGGAAAAACTTGGGTCTCTTTGCATTTTGTCTCCTGAGCAAATAGATTAACTCAAGAATCAAAGGTGGATTTTCCAGCATGGAAATGTTATCAGCAGTATAAAGCTTCCAAACTGTTGATCTCATATCACTAGTCAAACCTACACTAAAATCTGGAATAAATTATTCCAAATAGATAGCCATATGTCAGAAAATCAAAATAATTGCAAATAGTGGAAATTTAAAAAAAAGTCTGAAATATTCTGCAGGGAAGAGAAACAGGAATTACAATTTCAAGTAAAAAAAAATTAGATCTAGTAAAGGGTCTTCAACCTCAAACATTTTCTTGTCAATTTCCAGCATTTTCTGTTTTTATCCTAAAAGTCAGAAATGACATTAATTTCTCTAGTTTGCATTTCTTTACTGTGCACCAAAGAGATGGCATGTTTGACAAAATTATTCAATGCATTTTGAACTACTGTTGAGTTTTATTTAATCGTTTCACAGAATGTGAGTGTCATTTAATAGTCATCTAATTAACCTGTGTCAGAGAGACAGCATTATAATGGTTCAGGACATTCTGCCGCATGATATATAGAGTGTAATGTGTAGGAAAACAAAACAATATGCAAATATTAAAATTGAGAACATATGAGGTCAAAAGAATAAACAGATTTTGTTCACAGTTACATATTTTTAAAAGGATGGTTTGCTTAAAATGCCAAAAACCCCAGTATAAAATGAACTCTCACAAAAATTGATTTTTCTGCTGATTTTCTCAATTACCATTTGTATCGCAATTGCATTGTGGAAAGTATCATACAAGAGAGGCAATAGTAGATTATTATTATACAACATTGTACTGTATACAAGCACAGTACTATATTTTTGCTGGAGTGCATTTGCACATGGACAATGTAGATTGTGGGAGCTCCCCCAAAAACGTCATGGGTAGAGGATGTAGGATTATGTTGGCTTTCCGACCTTTTTAGCTATAATATACACTTCTATAAGAAAGTTCCTTTTTAAACATAAGGAAATAGCAGAAGAAGGCTACCCTTAGCTGGACTCTTCTGTGCCAATTCCTCTATCTTTCATATATGTATCCATCTCCTCAATCAAATAATCTGGCCTTTACCACCCTCAAAAGCAGAGAATTTCAGAGTTTCACTGCCCTCTAAAAGAAGAAATTTCCGTTTCAAATGACCCACCACTTATTATTGGAGTAATATCCCTTACTCTCCCACTGGTGAAAACACCTTAACTTCGACTGTCAAACCCCATTAAGGTAAGTCCACCCTCTCTCCACAATTATCAGAAATTCTCAGGAAAAACAAACACAAATTCATCCCAGGAATTAGCCTGGTGAACCTCCTTCACAGGGGCCTCCATATCCTTTTCTTTTAGGTAAAGGGGACCAAACCTGTTCATAATATTCTAGATGTGGCCTCAATAAAATTGTAACAAAAGCACATGACAATAAATTTAATTTTAAATCTTGAGATTTCAAGTGGGAGATTGAAAATACTTCTCACGATATAAAATGCAAAGCCATAAAGTTATTTTGGAGCTTGACAAGGAAGTTGTTTCCACTGGATCCATTGCACAATACTACAGATCACAGGGACAGAGATTAGAAGAAATTTCTTCACTAAGATTCTCTATCCATAGGGCTGTGGAGGCATAATCTCTAAATAGATTCAAGAAAGAGGTTTTTTTTAAAAAAAGATATTAAGGAAATATAGATATGGATGTGTAGGAGAATCATACTGATGAAAAAGATCAACCACGATCTGACTGAATGGCAGACTAGGTATGAAAGGCTAAATGATCTGTTCATATTTTTTCCGATTGAGTTTTGTTTTCAAAGTCAAATGAGCATGCATTTGAAGAGGACAAGTGAACATTTCTTTGAGGAAAAAACTGGGGAATGAGATTATCCAGACATATTTTACCAAGATCAGAGCTGATAAGATGAGAACCACTGTCTGGTGTAACACACTCAAAGTATACATACAAAACCTTTTCTAAGATGTTACATGTGCTGCTTCCTGGCACTGTAAAGGCATCTTAAAATGTATTACTAGAAACTATGTGTAACACTTGATTTCATATCAGCACAGTTCAAAATTGTCAAAAAATTTAGGACACTCTTCCAAGGTAATTAATACATTACCATTTTTGTTCGCTGGTGAGAAGAAACTGAAAACAGGAGAAAAGATGGTTCCCAGTAAGGCAGTTCGCGGAGGACTAATGACATCATTAACAATCGTCAATTTTCCATTCTGTTTACTTCTGTAACCTCCAGTCTCTTTAAAAAAAAATAGTATATTTCAGTTGCATTGTTATCATTATCCATAATGGCAAATTAATTTTAAATTCTGTTCAACTCTTCCATGCTGAAGGGCCCTACCATGTAGTGGAGGAAGAAAGTACTACATTCAGTATATCAGTATTATTTAGGTGCATTTTATCTATGGCATCATATAAATCTATGTTCACACACACACATTTGTACAAACATAAAGAAAATAAAATATTACTCATTGGTTCATATAGCACCTTAACACAGAAAAGTATCTCATACCTGTTGCAGTGGCCTTGTGTATCAAATACATTCAATCTATCTGCATTGAGAAAATAACCAGGAATAATCTAAACAGCAGTAGAAGAATATATCTGCACATAATAATTGCAGACTTTCACAAAACGTGTATTTCTATAAGTGCACATGCTCAGAACATTATAGCCAGTAACACTATCCTTGTGTCTAATTACTCGTGGATGCTGGGACTGAAATCAAACAAACTGAACCAAAACCCAAGGTATTAAGACATTAACTTGTATCCTTACATTTAAAGAGTTATTAATTCCTCCTCTCCTGGAAGTAATGAACCAGGTAGAAGAAACACAAAACTTGCCAGATTCATGTAAGACAGCAATAATTACAGTAATACCAAAGTCGGGGAAGGATCCATTAACACCAGCATCATATAGACCAATATCGCTACTAAACTCAGATTATAAGATAATAGCGAAATTATTAGCAAACAGATTGGCCGATTGCGTACCAAAAATAGTAAAACAAGATCAAACTGGATTTATTAAGAAAAGTCGAACAGCGGACAATGTCTGTAAACTTATTAATCTAATTCATGCAGTTCAAGGAAATAAGAAACCAACAGTGGCTGTTGCTTTAGACGCAGAAAAAGCCTTTGACAGAGTAGAGTGGAACTACTTACTTAAAGTATTACAGAGGTTCAGTCTACCAGAAAAATATATAAATTGGATTAAAGCATTGCATAATGGACCATTGGCGAAAGTTGCAGTAAATGGATATGTATCGAATCAATTTAAATTAAGTAGGTCAACTAGACAGGGATGTCCACTATCCCCCTCATTGTTCGCCTTAGCTATAGAACCTTTGGCAGAAAATAAAATAAAAGGGATAAAAATAAAGGAGAAGGATTATAAAATTAGCTTATTTGCAGATGACATTATAGTATACTTAACAGAACCAGAGATATCAATAAAAGAATTACATAAGAAATTGAAGGAATATAGAGAAATATCGTTACGAGATCAACGCAAATAAAAGTGAAGTGATGCCAATGAGTAATGCGGATTAGACAGAATTTAAAAAAGAATCACCATTTAAATGGCAAACACAAGCAATCCGATACCTAGGTATCAGGTTAGATAATAATTTAAGCCACTTGTACAAACTAAATTATCAGCCACTAATAAAGAAATTGCAGGAAAACTTAGAACATTGGAAAGAATTGCCGTTAACGTTGATAGGGAGGGTGAACTGCATTAAAATGAACGTGTTCCCAAGGATACAATACTTATTTCAAACGTTACCAATTCCCTTAACAGAAATTTGTTTTAATGAAGTTAAGAGAACAATAAGGAAATTCTTGTGGAAAGGGAAGAAACAAAGGGTAGTGTTAGATAAATTAACGTAGAGGTGTAATCAAGGTGGCTTGCAGTTACCAAATTTTAGAAATTATTATAGAGCTGCCAATTGAGATATTTATCAGATTTTTACCAGACAAGGGAAAAACCAGACTGGACTAAGATAGAACTAGATAAAATAGGCGAGAAGGTACTGAAACATATACTTTATTATAAGTGGAATGATAAACTGGTACAATATAAAAACTCACCAGTATTGCATCATTTACTTAATACATGGATGAAGAAAGAAAAAAAACAAATGACCAAATACCAAAATTATTATTGATGCAAAAATCTGCTAATTCCTTACAATAGATAACATTTCCTTTAGAGAATAGGAGAGAAAAGGAATCAAAAGAATAGAAAATTGTTTTTTTGGGAAATAATTTATTAACGTTTGAAGAGTTGAAGTACAAATATGGAATAACTCATGGTACAATGTTTGCATATCATCAATTGAAAGTTTACTTAAAGGATAAATTGGGAATCAACTTGAGATTACCTGAAGGAAGCAACTTTGAACATGTGATTACAGACAAAATGATAATTTAAAAATTTATAACGAACAAGATAAGGAGAATGATGAAATAAACTATAAACCTAAGATGAAGTGGGAAAAGGATTTAAACATAAAAATAAAAAATGAAGTATGGGAAAAGTTATGTTCTGGAACTATGAAGAATACAATAAACACAAGGTTACATATGATACAATATAATTGGTTACACAGGGTATATATTACTCCTCAAAAGTTAAAAAAATGGGACTCAACATTATCGGATAGAGGTTTATGCTGTGGGAAGGAAATGGGAACATTGGATGCAACTTGGACACTTGATGAAGGTGAATATGTTTTGGAAAGAACTAAACCAGACACTAAATAAAATTATAAAAAATAGCATACCAAAAAAACAGAGATATTTCTTTTAAATAACATAAGAAGTAAATAATTAGGACTTAAATTGGACAAAGCACAAAAAAAATTCATTATGATAGCCTTAGCAGTAGCAAAAAAATGTATAATGTCAACTTGGAAAATGGAAGAGAGCATGAATATACAGGAATGGTACATGGAAATTAATAAATGTATTCCATTGGAAAAAATAACATATAATTTAAAAAACAAAGTCACAATGTTTGAACAAATTTGGGAACCGTACATGGAACATATCAGAGAGAACATGCCGAGGACCTCCATCCCTTAAAATGAAAATGATAAGAAGACAAAACCACTAGATTCTGTGTGTAATAAATAGATGATGCATTTTTCTTGTTTATTTTCCTTTGTTTGAAGATATTGTTTAATGGTTTTATTGAATTGTATATGTTGAATACTAATGGGTTTTGAGGGGGGTGGGTAGAGGGGAGGGAGGGGAAAGGGGGGAAGGGGTGGGTAGAGGGGAGGGAGGGGAAATGGGGGAAAAAAGGGAGTAAAGGTCACTGTGTAAATTTAATGAGAAACGTTTGTTCATATTTTGGTTGACATGATTCACAGTGTGAAAAAAATTATTTTAAAAAAACTTGCATCCTTACCACTATTTAAGGGTAAGTGTCAATAGACTCCCCCACTTGCTGGTTAAAACCTTTAATAATGTACAAGTCTCTAACATCATTCTTGTGAGTCATCTGCCTAGTCAGCCCTCAATTTTCCCTGAGTCAACCTCCCACCTCCAAACAGAGCTACTTCATGAAAAGCAAGCTACTGCCCAGCCAAACATTAAAGTGAGCTGCTGCCTACCACACAGCAGTAGCAGAAACAACAGCATTGTCCAACTGGTGGAAGAATTCATTACCTGTACATGTGGAATTAATTATCAGACTATGGCAATATAACAGCTATCTGACTGCCTGTAGATATGAAATAACCACGAGAGCGAACTCAACACGTGAAGTCACTCGCTGACAGACGATATACACAACATGTGAAGTCACTCGCTGACAGACGATATACACAACACATGTAAAGTAATGTCAAACAAGGCAGAGGGGCACAAGAATAGAAGTGGAGAGAAAAAGAAAATGAGATAGAAGAGTAGAAGCAATGTTTTACCTTTAATAACATTTAACCAAATACAAGATCTTTACTTTTTTTTTAAGTAAATTGGAGAGGAAATTATGCTTGGGCAAAGTTCAGGGGTGCCAACCACCTGTATACTTAATTAATTCTTTCTTCGATGTAGTTCTCATTTCAGATTGTACAACGTAAAAGTTTGGCTGACTTAAAAAAAACACTAAGCAGTGCAGAAGACAAAACTAGTGGAGCACTTTATTGTTCATTCCATGCAAACAAATGGAATAAAAGAGCGCTCAAAAATTTCTGAACAGCCTTGGTTATTGCCTACAAAGACAAAAATCATGTACCATTTCACCAGGCTACTGCTAGACCAACACCGCAGATCACTTGTTTAGGTGTTAAATAGGATTTCAGTGGAGAACTTTTATCATTAGTTTAACTGAGCTTGCAGAGGGATCTGGACCAGCTGGAAACATGAGCTAAAAAATGGCCGATTAAATTTAATGAAGGCAAGTGTGAGGTGTTGCATTTTGGAAGAACAAACCAAGAAAGAACATACACTGGGAGTACGGTAGATTAGAGAGACCTCTGAACACAGATAAATAATTCCCTGAAAATGGCGTCACAAGTGGATAAGGAGCTTTGTGGCCTTCATAAATCAATGTATTGAGTATAGTAGCTGGGATGTCATGGTAAATATGTATAAGACAGTGAGGCCATATTTGGAGTATTGTGTGCAGTTTTGGTCATCTAACTATATCAATAAGATTGAAAGAGTGCTGAGAAGATTTTACAAGGATGTTGCCTAGTCTTCAGGTACTGAGTTACAGGGAAAGGTTAATTAGGTTAGGACTTTATCCCCTGGAGCATAGAAGAATGTGGGGAGATTTGATAGAGTACTTAAAATTAAGCGGGGGATAAACAGAGTAAATATATAGGCTTTTTCCAGAGGGGAGGTGAGATACAAACCAGAGGACATGGGTTAAGAGTGAAAGGAGAAAAGTTTAAGGGGAACATCTTCACACAGAAAGTGGTGTGAGTGTGAAATGAGCTGCCAGCTGAGGTGGCAAATGCAGGCTCAATTTGAACTTTCAAGAAGAATTTGAACAGGTACATGGATGGGTTTAGGTCAACGGAACTAGGCAAAAAACTATGGTTGGGCACAGGCTAGAAGGGCTGAATGGGCCTGTTTCTATGTTGCAGTGCTCTATGGTTCTAAATGATGCAGATCATTTATAACATACATAGCAGTGTATGATCCTAAGATTAATTCTTAAAGGGCATGGCTAATTTTAACTAATTATTTTCAAGTGGTTGTAGCATCCGGCCATCAGTCACTTCCTTTCGACACCCAGTTTTCTATTAAAAGTATGCAATACAATATCATATGACCTCTCAACCATAGCAAGTCTTTATAATAGCTAAGCCAAATTCATTTAATTCTTTCCCTGCAAAAGGTTTAAAGGCATGTTTCTTGAAATATACCTGAATTTTCTTCAGACTATATGCATCCAACAGGAGCTATTGTTGGGACAACCTTTATTTCGTATTGGAAGGTGGTCCAATTGCCAATTTGCCCACAAAGTGGATCTCAGGAAGGGACTGAGTAGAATTGCATCAGTCCCCTCTCCCCTTCTCAGGAATGCGGGTCCACTGAAATTCTTTGTGCAACTGGACAGATGAGGGGTAAGTGGTCTCAAGCTGAGTGGTTGCCCAAAATAATAGTCAACAAAGCAAAGATATTTGGGGAAAATAACTGGTCCACAATAGCTTTACTTGGTTTTTAAATTTTCTGCACCTTCTCTCACATAACTGGCATGGATACCCCAGAGGCCTTTCTCAGCTGATTCCTTATTCTGGACTGAAGGGGGTGGGTAGGAGGGGGTATAAGAAAAAGGGCATGGCCAAAAAGATTTTCATGGTTTCCTTGTTTAATCGCCTATAAACTGAAGTGATATTATCAGTGTGCTAAAATGCTGAGCACATAACCTCTTGATGAATGCAAATGCCTCGAAGCGCACTGAGGGGGTTAGCCTGCTGAACTTGATCAGTAGTTCGCCAAGCTCAAAGAACAAGTTCTTTGGTGTTTAACTATAAACCAGATTGCACTCAATGGTCTTAACTTCAAACTGTGTAAATATGTTGGTAGTGTGCCACCATCCGGTGTCATCTGGTGAAGAGCACCAATTTCAGAATAGTTACAGCTGGAGAGTAGCCCATTCAGCCATAAGAGTCCCTACATACTCTATGGAAGAGCAGTCAAGCCACTCACACTCTTTCCACCCTCTCCTCCAGGCCCCTGCAAATTCTCAGATATGAGTGCATCTCTGCCTACACTACCATCCCTGGTTCTGTATTCCAGTCCTAACCACTGGCCAACTAAACAAGTTTTTTTCCTTCATGTCATTTTTGGTTCTTTAGCCAATTATCTTCATTTTGTGACCCCTGGCTCCTTTAACGATGTCTTTTCTTTACCCTTAATTTCTGTTTACATTTTCACTCAAGCTCCAGTGTCCAAGAACAACTGCAGCTTTCCCTCATTGAAGTCCCTAATTACCAGATTCATCTTAATAAATCTCTCTCTTCAGCACCTTCTCCAAAGCCTTTCGATCTTTTCTAAAGTATAGCTCTCAGACTCATGATTTTGTTGCTCTTAGACTATATGCTTCTATTTTTGAAGTGCTTTCCCAACTGGCACTTTTAAAGAACTATGTAACTGTACCCTGGATCTCTCTGATATTATGTCTTTTTAGATTTGCATCCTGATTTACAGTATAATGCCTCCTCTCAATTTTAATGAACAAAATGCAACTCTTGCATTTCTCTTTTTTAAATCTCTTTTATCACCTATTTGCTCATTTCATGAATTTGTCACTATATCTTTAAAATCTATTACTCTCCTATATTGTCTATTGTTGGAAGTTCTATATCAGTCTCTTCCAATTACATCACTGAAGCTGCTTCCAAAAAATAAATTGAAGTGAGCATAAACCAAACAAGCATAGTATACTTAATAGGAAATATAGAATGACTACAGCAGAAAATGAATGCGATTTGGTCAGTGATGCTCTTCTAAATTTTGAATTAAACTATAATTTTAGGATAGCACAAACTTAAGATCATGGTGATCTCTACAAACAGTCTATTAAAATCCAGCAAATTCTTAATATTAAGCTTGCTTAACCAGAAAACTACTTCACATTTTAATATAACTATTAAAAAAATGTAAAGAATGAGAAAAAAGAATTCTAACTAAAAATATAAACACCGGAGACCACAATATATGGTTATAAAAATATTTATCAATAGAATCGCTATAAATTGCCATTTGATTTTTGCAATATGTGATGGATTATATTTTTTTAAATTGTATATAGATATGTTTTTGGAAGATAGATTGTGGGGTTTTGAGTTAGGTCACACATACATACAAATATTTCAACACAAATCTCACTTAAAATACCAGAGCTCTGCTCAAGCCAGATAGTCTAGGCTTTGCAAAAACGTTGAAGAATACCTATAAGGACTTCACAAGTAGGTGTCAACAGATGAACTGGACTCGAAGATTAGGTTCAGTGCTGCAGGCTGTTTGAATGCAGTTTGCTTTCTGAGAATGAGAGAGAGAGAGAGAGAGAGAGAGAGAGAGAGAGAGAGAGAGAGAGAGAGGGAGAATTCAGTTCTACAGTTCAGCAGCAGCAGATGGGACTGGAACAGGACAAGCTGGTAAGCTGGTGGAAAAACCCCATTTTGAAGACGGGTTGTGGGTTCTTCGTTCAGCCTATTCAAGGCCCTTAAGGCCTATACAAGAGTAGATGGCTGGCTGTATAATGTTTCATTTAAAATAAGGGAAACAAAAAGGAACTCTGTGGTGACCTGAAGGAAAGAGCTTATCATCTGGAAAACCCTGATGGGGCAAGTTTCTTCAGCAAGACACTGATGTGGCTGATCAGAAGGAATCGGTTTGTGTCCAATGATCAACAAATCTCTCTCTGAAAACCAACAAGAACCTTCCTGAATGGTAACCATTTACTTTTCAAGAACCAAACCTTGATGAAATTCATAAATGTTAAATTCTGTGCACAGTATAAGAATTGCCTGATACCAGTGAACTTGGAGGAGTGAGAAGTGAAATTGGACTGTGAATCAAATAACTTTTCTGAACTTATATACACATTACATATATGTAGGTTTAGAATTAGAAGGGGGTTAAGTTAATAGTTAAAGTTTGATCCTGTTTTCATGTTTAAAGATAATTAAAGGCAACTTTTATTTAAGTAACCATTTGTCTTGGAGAATTTTTATTGCTGCTGGGTTTTGGGATCCACTGGGCACATAACAAATACAACACATTTTACAAACAAAATACAATGTATTTTACAAACCAGGTACCCCCCCCCCCCACCAACCCACCATGTGTTATATGCGCGTATGCACTACAGGAGAATATATTTACATGTTGAAAGAATGGGCACAATTTATAGCGGGCATGGGAAATTTTGATTTTGGGAATATCTCTTTGTACTGAATATCACAGTATTCCTATAAACAGGACATTCTGGCTAGGCACTGCACCTTATCAATGTTAATTGACCCATCCCTAAGGGAGGAGATTAACATATTAAGTGCCTCTAATTTGAGATACAATAGAATTAAAATCCTGCTTAACTCTGAAGCCTGTCTTTGATCTATTTAATTGATTCCTCTCCAAAGCAGGATATCATCTATATAATGGGCGATTGACACCTCTGGGGGAAGCCCATTGGGTGTTATTATGGGAGATTAACTGTGGCAGATACTGGTATGTGTTTTGTCTCGTGTCCCATTAAAATACAAATCAATTTTGCCAATTGGAATTTAGAATACTACACCCATGTGTGTGCGCATTATACAAAAATATTTTTACACAATTTATGATTTTCTGCCCATTATATGCGTGTGCACTTTATACCATTGCTGTATTCTTAGGCTCTCTTCTGATTTCCAGGTTGACATAATACAGTTTTTTGCTACAGCTAAGGCTATCATAATAAATCTTTTTTGTGCTTCATCCAAATCGAGGCCAAGTTCTTTACTTCTTATATTACTTAGAAGAAAGATCTCTGGATTTTTTGGTATATTATTTTTTATGATTTTATTTAATACCCGATTTAGATCTTCCAAAAACTTTTCCACTTTCTCTCATGCCCAAATTGCATGTACTGTTGTTCCCATTTCCTTCTTACAGTGAAAACATCTATCTGATACTGTTGGGTCCCATTTATTTAACTTTTGGTGCGTGGTGTATAGCCTGTGTAACCAATTATATTGTATCATGCGTAACCTCATGTTTATTGTATTTCTCGTAGTTCCGGAGCATAGCTTTTCCCATGTTTCATTCTTTATCTTTATGTTTAGATCTTGTTCCCACTTTTGTTTGGGTTTACATCTTATTTCATCGTTCCCTTTCTCTTGCAGTTTGATGTACATGTTTGTTAAAAATCCTTTAATTATCATTGTCTGTAATCACATATTCAAAATTGCTTCCTTCTGGTAACCTCAGCCTGCTTCCAAATTTGTCCTTCAAGTAGGTTTTCAGTTGGTGGTATGCAAACATTGTACCGTGAGTTATACCATATTTATACTTCATTTGTTCAAAAGATAATAAATTATTTCCCAAAAAACAATTTTCTGTTCTTTTGACCCCTTTTCTCTCCCAGTCTCTAAAGGAAAGGTGAAAGGGATTAGTTGATTTTGCGTCAATATTAATTTTGGTAGTTGGTAATTTGTTTTTTTTTCCTTTCTACGTGAATCTTCTTCCAAATGTTGAGTAGATGGTGCAGTACTGGTGAATTTCTATGTTGCACCAGCCTTTCATCCCACTTATATAGTACATGTTCAGGTACCTTCTCCCCTATTTTATCTAGCTCTAATCTGGTCCAATCTGGGTTTTCCCTTGTTTGATAAAAATCTGATAGGTGTCTTAATTGTGCTGCTCTATAATAATTCTTAAAGTTTGGTAGCTGTAAGCCCCTTTGTTTGTACCATTCTGTTAATTTATCTAGCGCAATCCTCTGTTTCCCCCCTTTCCATAAGAATTTCCTTATTTTCTTTAGCTCCTTGAAGAATTTCTCTGTTAGGTGAATTAGCAACGATTGGAATAGGTATTTTATCCTTGGAAAGATACTCATTTTAATGCAATTTACCCTTCCTATCAGTGTTAGTGGTAAATCTTTCCAATGTTCTAAGTCATCTTGTAATTTCTTCATTAATGGCTGATAATTTGTATAGGTGGCCTAGAATATTATCTAGTTGAATACCTAGGTATCGGATTGCTTGTGTTTGCCATTTAAATGGTGATTCTTTCTTAAACTTTGTGAAATCCGCATTATTCATTGGCAACGCTTCACTTTTATTTGCATTGATCTTGTACCCCGATACTTCTCCATATTCCTTCAATTTCTTATGTAATTCTTTTATTGATAATTCTGGTTCTGTTAAGTATACTATGACATCATCTGCAAATAGATTGATTTTGTATTCCTTCTCTTTTATTTTTTTATCCCTCTTATTTTATTTTCTGTTCTTATCAGTTCTGCCAAGGGTTCTATAGCTAACGCGAACAGTGAGGGAGATAGTGGACATCCCTGCCTAGTTGACCTGCTTAATTTAAATTGGTTTGATATATATCCATTTACTGTCACCTTCGCCAATGGTCCCTTATATAATGCTTTGATCCAATTAATATATTTCTCTGGTAGGTTGAACCTCTGTAGTACTTTGAATAAATAAATCTATTCTACTCTGTCAAAGGCTTTCTCTTTTTCTAAGGCAACTGCCACTGTTGGCGTCTTGTTTTCTTGGATTAAGTTAATAAACACAGATATTGTCCGTTGTTTGTCTTATCTTAATAAATCCAGTTTGATCTAGTTTTAATATTTTTGGTACACAGTCAGCCAATCTGTTTGCTTATAGTTTAGCAATTATCTTATAATCTGAGTTCAGTAGAGATATTGGTCTATGCGATGCTGGTGTTAGTGGATCTTTCCCTGTCTTTGCTGTTTTGCATGAATCTGGCATGTTTTGTGTTTCTTCATTCTGGTTCATTACTCCCAGGAGAGGAGGAATTAATAAGTCTTTAAATGTTTTCTTACAATTCTATTGGGAGTCCGTCCTCTCCCAGCGTTTTATTGTTCAATAGTTTTTTTAATATATCCTGTATTTCCTCTATTTCAAATGATTTATCAATTTGTTTTGATCCTCTTCTTGCAATTTCGGTAGTTCAATTTTAGCTAGAAACTCCTTTATTTTGTCTTTTTTCCCTTCGTTCTCAGTTCGATATAATTGCTCGTAAATTCCTTGAAGTTTTCATTGATCTCCATTGGGTTATATGTAATTTATTTATCCTTTTTCCTTGATGCCAATACAGTTCTTTTTATTTGTTCTGTTTTAAGTTGCCAAGCTAGTATTTTGTGCGTTTTTTCTCCTTGCTCATAATACTTCTGCATTGTCTTCATTATGTTCTTCTCCACCTTGTACATTTGTAGTGTTTTGTATTTTATTTTTCTGTCTGCCAATTCTCATCTTTTTGTTGTATCTTCCCTTGTTGCTAATTCTTTTTCTGTACTTGCTATTTCCCTTACCAGCTGTTCTATTTCCCGATTGTAGACTTTCTTCATCTTAGTTACATAACTTATTATCTGCCCTCTGATGAAGGCTTTCAATGCATCCCATAGTATAAATTTTTCTTTCACTGATTCCGTATTTATTTCAAAGTACATTTTAATTTGGCACTCAATGAATTCTCTAAAATCCTGTCTTTTAAGTAGCATGGAGTTTAATCTCCATCTATACGTTCTCAGTGGGATGCCCTCCAGCTCTATTGCTAATAACATTGGTGAGCGATCCAATAACAATCTAGCTTTATATACAGTTTTCCTAACTCTCCCTTGAATGTGGGCTGACAACAGGAACATATCAATCCTTGAGTATGTTTTATGTCTACTCAAATAATATGAGTATTTCTTCTCCTTTGGGTGTTGTCTCCTCCATATATCCAAAAATTGCATTTCCTGCATCGAATTAACTATAAATTTGGCTACTTTGTTCTTTCTGCTAGTCTTTTTTCCAGTTTTATCCATCTTTGAGTCCAAATTAAGGTTAAAGTCCCCTCCTAATCAGATTATTCCCCTGCGTATCTGCAATCTTCAAAAAGATATCTTGCATAAACTTTTGATCCTCTTCATTAGGTGCATATACATTGAGCAAATTCCAAAATTCTGAATATATCTGACACTTTATCATTACATACCTCCCTGCTGGATCTATTATTTCCTCCTCTATTTTGATTGGTACATTTTTGATTAATATAGCTATACCTCTGGCTTTTGAGTTATATGATGCTGCCGTTACGTGCCCTACACAGTCTCTCCTTAATTTCTTGTGTTCCACTTCAGTTGGATGTGTTTCCTGCACGAATGCTATATCAATTTTTTCTTTCTTCAGTAAATTTAACAGCCTCTTCCTTTTGATTTGGTTATGTATTCCGTTAATATTTATAGCCACATAGTTCAACATGGCCATTTCATACTTTGTTTACCTCTCATTTCCGCTTCCTCACCACCACCTTTCCCCCATATCCATTTCTTATTTGAACACACTGTAAGACAACAGTTCTAAAACATAAAAATATTTCCACTATTTCCACATCTAAAATTCCCTTAACCCCAAAAGTCCCCTCCCCTCTCTGAGTTGTCCCTTGTCGGGCAACCACAACTCCTCTCTCCATTTGGATTGCGAACCCGCTTGCAAGCATCAACTGATTTCGCAGTGACTGTTATTCTCTCCCACCCAATCCCCTCCAGAAAAAACTTTTATCTTCACATATAACAAAGCTCACCCTCTTTCCCCACCCCCTTACTTCTTTTTTTCCCTTTTCTTTCCCTCCTTTAGTTCTTACTTATACATTATTTTTCCTTCTTTATATGAAGTTTGTCATCATTCTTTGTTCTTGTTACATCTCTTCATCTCTCTTTCTGTCTTGCAAATTCTCGTGCTTTCTCCGGATCCGAGAACAGTCTGTTTTGCTGCCCCGGGATAACTATTTTAAGCACCACTGGATATCTTACCATAAATTTATAACCTTTCTTCCATAGGATCGATGTTGCTGGGTTAAACTCCTTCCTCTTCTCAAAACTTATGACTGGGTAGAAAAAAATTTTTTGACCTTTGTATTCCAGTGATTATTTGTCTTCTCTCATTTTATTCATTGCCTTCTCCAATATATTTTCTCTTGTTGTATAACTTAGGAATTTTACTAAAATGGATCTTGGTTTTTGTTGTGACTGGTTTCGGGGCTAATGTTCTATGTGCCCTTTCTATTTCCATTCCTTCCTGCATTTCTGGCATTCCCATGACCTTGGGGATCCATTCTTTTATAAATTCTTTCATATCTTTGCCTTCTTCATCTTCCTTAAAGCCCACTATCTTTATGTTGTTTCTCCTACTATAGTTTTCCATTATAATCATCTTCTGAGCTAACAACTCCTGTGTTTCTTTAACTTTTTTATCACTTTCTTCCAATTTTCTTTTTAAGTTGTTCACTTCCATTTCTACATCTGTTTCTCATTCTTCCACATTTTCTAATCCTTTCCCTATTTCTGTTATGACCAGCTCTATTCTACTCACTTTTTCTTCTGTACTTTTCATTTTTCTTTTATTTCACTAAATTCTAGTGTCAGCCATTCTCTTAATTCTTTCATTTGTTCTTGAAAATATTTTTTATCTATGTACTGGCATAGATTTTACCTCCTATTCCTCTGTGCAGAACTTGGTGTTCTCCTTCTTCTTCTTCTGTGTCTGCTCTTGGGTTTGTGTTTTCTATTTCTCTTCCTTGTATCTGTGTCTCTTCTGACTTTCTTGTTGAGCTGCTTGTCTCAGTTTGTTGGTTTTTTTTTATGGTGTCTTGATGTTGGTCCTCTTCTTTTGGGGTGGTTATCTGTTGTGTCTCTGGTTTCCTTTTTTCATCCACACCCCTCCCGTTCCCGTTATTTTCTTTATCTTCCAGCTGGGAGCCCTGCTGTCGGATCTCTCTCAGCTGTTCGTGCTGTAGAGTTCCACTCCACAGCTGGACCCCCCCTCCCATCGGTATTGTCCTTGTCGTTCACATCGCGCATGCGCGATTCCTCGTGCATGCGCAGTTGTGCACCTCTGTTTGGCTCTGTGAGCCATCTTTGCAGTCCTGCGTTCGATGGGTCGCGACCCTGCAGGGTCTCCACTGACCTTAGGGAGTGGGCTCCTCTTTCCACGGCGGGTCCCTGCTTCTTCATACAGGTAAGGCCTTCACCTTTCTCTTCCGGCATCTTTCTTTCTTCTTTTCTTCCCATTATTTTTGGCTTTTCTTTCTTTGGTGCCATTTTCTCCACACCTTTATTTTTTATTTGTTGTGATTTGTGTGTCTGGGGCTTTGTTTTATCCTCATTTTTTTCCTTCTTTTCTGGAGAGGGCTGGTGTTCTGCTACCGGCCACTACTCCATCACGTGACTCCTCCTCACACAAGGTAAGAGTTTGGGCCATTGATCCAGCAATGAATTTGAATTGAAATAAATGGAAATTTAAATTCAACCAAAAAGCCTGTTCCAGACCAACATAATATTCATCAATGGCAAAAGAAACACAAGCATATGATGCCAAAGTCAAGATCAGATGAGCCGCAATCTTATGGAATAGAGCAGAGTTAAGAGGTAATGTACTCTATTCCTGCTCTTCCTACTTTTTCTTTCATTTTAATCTATCCTCTTCATGTAATCAATGTGTACAGATATGTTCACTTGCACACATATCTCCCCCTCCCCACCCTTAAGAAAGATACCTGCTGTGATTGCAGAAGAGATTTACCTGGGATGGGGTATTTCATTTTAAGATGAAAGAATCAAAGATCTACGGCAATTTGGCTGATTTAGAAGGTCAAGTTTTGAAGTTTGGGCAAAATGTGAAGAGTTATAAAATTTCTTTTAATATGCAGATTTTTGGGGGGTATCACTGACAATGCTAGTACATACTGTCCCAGAAAAGAGTTGGCAGTTAACTGTCTGAACTCACATATATGGGACACCCGATAAGGAAGACAGATTTTCTTCACTGAAAGGACAGAATGAAACAGATTTGTATATTAAAATAGTGGTTTCACAATTAGTTTCAGTAGAACCAAGTTCAGTAGAATTCCGACTTACAAAAGGAACATATAGGCATCAGAGGAAAATAATTTCAAAACACTGGGTTACAAGCTTAATTTGGAGTGCTTTTCTGGGAACCACCATAGACACGTGCACTGCAACAATCAAGGTTCTGTGATAAATACCATCGCTATGGTTTTTAAGTGATGCATTAATATAGACACATATATCCAAGAAAGGAAATGGCCCTCACTGACCTCCATTAACCTGGCTTTTCCGCCTTACTCTGGAGATCTGTTTGTTGGGTTTTGAACCGGTGTGAGGTGTTGAAGAGATCATATTGTCATCCAGGTCACAATCAAATTTACATTTTTTCTTTGGAGGATTCTCTGTTTCTACCTGTAAAGAATGATCGTTGAATGACATCATTTAGTTTTAAATTGGAAACAGCTTTCCAGAGAGAAAATATGGATCCAAAGTTAAAGCCAGAGCAAATACCAAAAACGAACAAAGAGTACACAATTTCAAATTTCCCAGATTTATGGAGCTATAATGACTCAAATCCTTCTAATTTATGTAAATTATAGATAAGTTTAATGCTGGTAATTCGGTAGTTAACTTAAATTTTCTCTCAGCCATCTCCCACTCCTTTGTGCAAGATGTATTCTTAGAAGTGCTGTACTTTATTCATAAACCATCTCAGCAAATAGCTGTAGGTGAGTTTAATAAAACGATTTGAATTTACACAAAGATGCTGGAGAAACTCAGCAAGTCACACAGCATTCTTTATGTAGCAGATAAATACATAACCAATGTTTCAGGGCTGACCCTTCGTCAAGGCTCAAACAAAATGCAGGCAGGAACCTGAATCAAATGGTGGCGAGGCAGTGGGAGGAGCACAGGCCCATAGGATCAAGAGAAAAAAAAGATGAGAAGTGATAGAGGGAGAGATAGATCTCTGAATAGAGAAGGAAGGGATAGAGAACTGGAGGAAAGGAGGCAGTGAGATAGGGAAGAGAGAGAGAGAGAGAGAGAGACAGGGCAGTGGCCTAACAGAAACTGGAGGTTGATCTAAATGCTATCCAGTTGGAGGGAGGCCAGACAGAAAATTAGGTGTTGCTCCTCCAGTTTATTGATGGCCTTGGATTGGAATGGTTTAAAAATATGGCTCGAGTTTACTTTACCTTACTCAGACTTTCTCTTTTCTCACACAGATGGAAAAGAACTTCTTGCAGTAGTCAGCATACCAATCAATCCCTTTCATGAAGATTACATGCTGATGGAAATAACCACTTTGAGCATGCCAGACAGCTGATATATTTCACTTTATTAGCAAATGATGAAATCTTTATTAAAATGGCTGATACAATTTTACACTCAACCCAATTCTGTCTTCTCTCCATAATCTTTGGCACTCTTACTAATCAAGAACCTATCAAACTCCACTTTAAGAATACTTAATGACTTGGCCTCCACTGCTATCTGTGGCAACAAATTCTACAGATTTGCCGCATTCTGGATGAAGAAATTTCTCCTCATCTCTGTTCTAAAGCGATGTCTGTGGCCTTTGGCCCGAGACTCTCTCACTATTGGAAACATCTTCTCTACTTCCATTCTATCTCACCCTTTAAGAATTCAGCACCAAAGAAAAGGTACAAGGACTGCCTAAAGAAATCTCTTGGTGCCTGCCACATTGACCACCGCCAGTGGGCTGATAACGCCTCAAACCGTGCATCTTGGCGCCTCACAGTTTGGCGGGCAGCAACCTCCTTTGAAGAAGACCGCAGAGCCCACCTCACTGACAAAAGGCAAAGGAGGAAAAACCCAACACCCAACCCCAACCAACCAATTTTCCCTTGCAACCGCTGCAATCGTGTCTGCCTGTCCCGCATCGGACTTGTCAGCCACAAACGAGCCTGCAGCTGACGTGGACTTTTTACCCCCTCCATAAATCTTCGTCCGCGAAGCCAAGCCAAAGAAAGAAATTTCAATGAGACACTCCTTCCAGCAAGTACAAGCCCAGAACCATCAATCGCTGTTCATATGATTCCCTCTCATCCCGGGAATCATTCTCGTAAACATCCTCTGGACCCTCTCAAAAATCAGCACTTCCTTTCTTAGATACAAGCCCCAAACTGTTCCCAATACTCCAAATGTGGTCTGCCAAGCCTCAGCATTACATCCTTGCTTTTATATTCTATGTCCTCTTGAAATTAATGCTAATATTGCATTTGCCTTCCTTACTACCGACTCAACCTGCAAGTTAACCTTTGGGGAATCCTGCACCAGGACTCCTAAGTCCCTTTGGACCTTCACTTTCTGAATTCTCTTCCCATTTAGTTTATAGTCTATTTCTTTTGTCCCTCTATCAAAGTACTTTACCATACTCCAGCCTATGCTGTATTCCATCTGTCCATTTCTTTGCCTATTCTTCCAACCTGTCCAAGTGCCTCTACAAACTCCCTGTTTCCTCAACACTACCTCCACCTATCTTTGTGGAAATTTGGCCACAAAGCTATTAATTTCGTCATCCAAATCATTTATTTACACTGAGCCTTACACAACACACCATGTCACCAGCAGCCAGCCAGAAAAGACCCCCTTTATTCTCACTCTTGGCATTCTGCCAGTCAGTCAGTCCTCTTTCCATGCTCAACCCTTAGTGACTACATGCAAGACAGAAGATATTGCATTGTATTATGGTGGTAAATGAAACCATAAGCATATTTAAGGATCCCCAAGAGTGAAAGGGCAAGTTTTCCAAATTATGGTTAATAAAGGGTTAATGGGTTAGGTAAGGCTTTCAGCAGTTACTGATTGTGCAAAAGGTGGGAAACTAATTGCCTTCTTAACATGGGAATATAATTCCTTCTTAACATCTGTGCTGAAATGAGAGAGTAGCTTATCCAAGAATGTCAATACGTTTTGGGATAGGGAACACTCCGACCTTCCCAGATAATTCTAGACATCACAAAGTATTGTCACGAATGCAAAATGGGAAGCTCGTAAAGGTCTCTTGAAGACCCTTGCCCAAAAGGTGTATAAATAGACGATGAACACTCTGCTACTTTGAATGTGTGGGACTCAGTGCAGAAAACTAGTGTAACCAAGGGTTAATAAAGAAGCTGTAGTACATTTACTTGGTTCGATATGTTAAATTTGGACATGTAAGAATGACATCTACACCAGTGCTCTGGTTATACCTTTGTTGTAGTTCCTCGGATAAGTCTTTTAATTGATGAGAGCAATCCAGTTTCCTTCTTCTGAGGTTTTGCACCCATTATAGGTACTGAATCATCTGCATCAGAACGCTTCCGCTTTGTCTTTGCTACTCGTGATTCATGGACAGAGTTTGTTTGCTGAGAAGCCTTTCGCATTCTCAGCCTCATTCTGAAAGGGCGTTACATGTACAACTAGAGAGAAAGAAACATGATGAGCACAATTAGTTATCGACAAAAGGTAAAAATTAAAGTCACTGTTAGTCCAGGTGTCAACCTGGAATAAGTGTAAACACGAGACTACTGATGATGGAATCTGGAGCAGAACAATAGCTGCTCGTCGAACTCAGTGCATCAGCCAACATCTGTAGAAAATGGACAGTTGACGTCTCAGGTCGAGACCTTTCATTTAGACTGAATGTAGAGAGGAGAGTGATAGCCAGAAAAAGAGGTGAGGGAGAGAATGTAGAGAAAGGAGTTGGCAAACAATAGGTTTTCTGCTTCTATAGCTTATGGTCAGCAGAAGTTAGATGAGGGAGGGAAAGGTGGAGATAAGAGGTAGAGAGTGATAGGTGGAGACAATAAAGAGCTGCACATTATGCAATCAGTTAAGGAAGATGGAGTAGAACCAAATAAGGGAGATGATGGGCAGATAGGAACAGTGGGGGAGGGGAAATTAATTGAGTAATAGGAGATTGAGGAGTGGAATAAAGGGAATGTGTGAGAGGACCTGGATGTATCATACAGACTCTCCACATCATTTTCTTTCCAACATCACCATGCCCGGTTTCCCAGTTTTTTCTTCTCTCCCCACAATTCCATCTGCTCACGCACCAACTGAGATCACCTCCCTCCACTGTTCCTGTCCGACCACCATCCTTATTGGTCCACTCTTTATCTGCCTTTCTTATCAGATTTCATAATCTACTGCTTTTAACTGGTTCCATATCACTTCTCAGTCTCTCTACCCTTCCCTCCCCAACTGACTATCTGCTGCCACCAACCCCATCTCACTTGGATCCACCTATCGCTTGCCAGCTCTTGGCCCACACCACTTTGTTCTGGCCATCTCCCCTCTGCAGTCCAGATCAAGAGTCTTGATCTGAAATACTGACTGCATTTCCCTACCCAATATTTCCTGACTGCTGAGTCCTTCAGCAACACTTTTTTTTTCTCATAGATCCAAGTGAAACTTGACCCCAATTGTTTGAACTTCTTACTCTTCAACTCCTACTTGTCTGTCTCCACACATTTTTAAAAATAAAGCCAAAGTGTTTTTCAAATTTTGTTAGAAGGTTCAGGCACATGGGATCCACAAAAGGCTGGCTAATTAATCCAAAACTGGCTTGGTGATAGAAGGAAGAGGGTTAAATTTTAAATTTAGATATACAGCACGGTAACAGGCCCTTCTAGGCCATGAGCCCAAGTCCCCCAAATACATCAATTAACCTACAAGCTCCAATTAACCTTTAAGCCCTGTCCAACGTCTTTGAAAGGTGGGAGGAAATTGGAGTGCCCAGACGAAACCCACGCAGACATGGAAAGACTGTTCTGACTCCTTACAGACCACACCAGATTCAAACCTGGGTCGCTGGCGCTACACTAACCATGCTGCCCTAGGTAATGGTAGATGGATGATTCTTTGATTGGAAGTCTATAACCAGTTGGTATGCCAATGGAATAGTGCTGTGACCCTTGTTGTTAATTATATTTATGAATGTAGGAACAATGATAAATAAGTTTGCAGATGACACAAAAATTGGTGCTGTGGGTAGCGAGGATAGTTGGTTGAGAGTTGGCACATGGAATTTAATCCCACCAAGGACAAGATGACATCTTTTGGGAATTTAAATATGATAGGATGCACACAGTGCCCTCCATAATGTTTGGGACAAAGACACTTTTTTTCCTCTTTTTGCTCCTGTGCTCCAGTTTTCAATTTGTAATAACCTTAAATAAAATCTGGAATGTGCACTTTAATCGCATGAATTGTTTAATGAATTTAAACTTTAATGAATTGTTTGATTACAAATTGAAAACTGTGGAGCACAGGGGCAAATTAAGGAGAAAAAAAAGTGTCTTTGTCCCAAACATTATGGAGGGCACTGTAAATGGTAGGGATTCAAGCCAATTGTTCCATGACGGTTGATAGGATGCTAAGGAAGGCATATAGCATGCTTGCCTTTACAGGTCCATGGGGAAAAAAATATAAAAGTTAGGATGTTATGTTGTAATTTTACAAGCATTGGTTGACTGCAATTGGAGAATCGTGTGGAATTCTGGTCAACCCACTATAGGGAATACATGACCGCTAGAAAGAGTGCAGAAGACAGAAATATCAATGAACATATTTTTATTCATATGAAGTAATCCAAATTTTAGTCCTATAATATGCACAGAGAAATTAGGCAAGATTACTTTTATAAATACATTACTTCCAGCTTTTTGGCTTTCAAAGCAAAAATTCATGTAGGAAATATTAAAGTGACAAGCAAAAACCAAGGGAATTAAATATTACTTACAGATTAATAAAAATAGTGCAGGACAGGACTGCAGTTTATTTTGGCATCAGGAGTGAAAAGGCGAACAGGACTGTATGGAAACAAGTCAAGACATGTAGTACGAAACCTAGAGGAAAGAATTAGGACTAGGGTGAAGAGTTCAGAGCACATACTGTATGTTAGATAATCACCAACCTCTGTGATAGATAATGCATAAACCTAATCAAGTTTTCTCTCTCGTTATCACAAATTTATAACATTTCTCATTTAACCAGATCAATTGGCGATAAATTTAATGGGTTTGAACATATCTTTTTAATATAGCTTTCTCTCTCATACAGGGAATTGGAAAAAAAAGGACAGACTTTCCAAAATGTCCCTTCCAATCCTGCTTAGTTTTACTTCTAAATGTCCATAGTACTAACAGCAAAGTACACTTTTTCAATAAACATAACCAATGTTGTACAATTGATATAAAATCAGGACAATGGAGACAAACAAAATTGTAAGTACAAAACTAAAAATTATCCAGACAAATGCAGCAAATGAAAATAAGAACAATTTTCAGTATGTTTCTTTCATTGTTAATGTTCAGAAAGTGGTTAGTCAACAAGGATGACAAAAGCAATCAGAAAAGGCGCACCAATGAAATAAACTGTTCAGACTGACGATAATCATCATTTTTCATGGTCACCAAACATCCCAAAGCATTTCCAGAAAAGAGACCAAGGACCGATTTTACCAGTGTGTTTGAAATTATGAAAGGAATTAAAAGGGTATTGTGAAAGAAAACCAGAATTACAGACCACAAATATTATTTGTCACTAATAAATTCATTTGAGAATTCTGGATTAAAAAAAAAATCCAGACAGAGGTGAGAATGAGGAAAATATTACCACAGGGAGATCAGCTACCACTGAAGAAAAATAGAGAATAAAACCAGCCCTTCAATTCTGTTCACCATTCAATATGGCTGATTCTCCATTTTATTCCTGCTCTCTTCCCATTCCCCATAACGTGTATAAATATATCTAGCTCCTTGAATATATTCAGCAACAGCCTCCACTGTCTCTTGTCATAGGAAATTGCACAGGTTTACAACCCTCTGAATTCTTCCTCTTCTCGGTCCCATGTCGCCTGTATCCCGACCCTTTGATCTAGATCGTCAAGGAAACATCCCTCCTGCATTTAGTCTATTTACCCCTGTCAGAATTTTGTCTCCTTCAATGATCCCTCATATTCCTAAATTCGAGTGAAGATAGTCTAGTCGATCCAATCTCTCTTTATTTAACAATCCTGCTGTCCCAGGAAAAGGGGTATTTAAGGGGAAGCTCAATACATAAGGTGGAAATTAGGTTACATGAATGGGATTAGATTGAGGTGGGGAATGATACAGCAAGAAGTATGGTCATTTCCAGGTATCCAGTCTGGGTTTCAATCACATTCTTCCCCTTAAGTATCTTCATTTATCATCTATTTTGTCTCTGTGACCTTGGGAGACCTCCAATTCTGTCCGCACATGCATCTTCCCAACATAACCACTGGTTGATCGTCTAGACCACACATGTCAAACTCTGGCCCGCATTATATTTGGCCCACAAGATCATTTCAAAAATGTATTAGAGGTGGCCCGCACTGCAGCGAGAGCCAATGCTGTTTTTTGGTCATGTCACCCCCATCATCCTCCCCCTTCATTGCACATCCTTCCCCATTGTAACACGAGAAATTGTCACACGAGAAGTCTGTTGATGTCATCAGCCGGCAAGCCAGTTGGAAGGCTCCCCGCACAACCAGTCACTTCTCCCAGCTGTCGAGCGGTGCGGCGGATGGGCGAGCGCCTGTGATTTCCTGTCGGTGCGACGGACATGGCAGGCTGCGCACGGCCCCCGGGTAGCACGAGCCCCGCGTGACTGGCAGCGGACGGCCCTTCCACAGCGCGAGCGCACTTCTCCCGGTCGCCACGGCCTTCCGCGCTTGCACCCGCGCGGACCCCAGGGACGGCTGGTTCAGCCCTGCACATGAAGAGAGAGATGGTGGCTGTCCGCAAAGGTTGATCGGCAGCGCGCTGGGCCTGAGTGGGTGGGTAAGCAGGGGTGGGCAGAGGGTGTAGGTGAGGAGTAATGGGCAGGGGAAGTTATGGTGGTGTGAGGGGCAGTTAGAGGGAGGGATGAGTAGAAGGAGGGGTGGATAGGGAAGAGGTAAAAGGGGAGGGGCAGGGCGAGTAGGGGAGGGGTGATTAGAGGGTGAGAGATGGGTAGAGGGAGAAACAGGTTGAGGGAAGAGGCAGTAGAGGGGCGAGTATAGGATGGGGTGGGTAGAGGCAGAGCGAGTGGAGTGAGGGGTGAGTAGAGGTTGGGTAAAGGACTGGTCAGGTAGAGGGATGGTGGGTCGAGGGTGAATAGAGGCCTAGAGCCTGAGGAGTGAGCAGGAAATGCTGAGTCCTGATGCAGGCCAAAATGGACACAGCCTGTGAATGCTGACTACATCTCCACAGGGACCAAATATGTTTCCCTCAGGTCAAGCAAAGGGTGAACTTGAGCTACCTACTCCTGACCTGTAACATTATCCTCCTAAGGTTATATCCTAAAGTTTAACATTACATATGTTGAAAGAAGAGAAAACATGCAGATGTTGTTGAAAATTTTCAATAAATATTTAGTTCGGCCCTCGACTTAGTCCAAGTTTTTAATTTTGGCCCTCCGTGAATTTGAGTTTGACACCCCTGGTCTAGACTATAAAGCATGATCCTTAACTGAAGGACAAAGAGATTAGTACTAACTCAATAAACTGCTCCTTTTACAAACCAGTGTTTAAACATTCTCAGCCACCCACTGAACATTGCTAATAACCAAAGGAGAATCTGTTTATAACTAAAACTAAAGGGCATTATCAAGATCAATTTTACTGAGACAACACAGAATAGTTGTTACTAGATGTTCTGTTCTCCAACAGAGTATGACAGCAATGTGTGAGCTGAATTTCCAACAACCCACCTTTATGCTTGGGTGTAAATCACACGTATTCAGCTCTCAAATCAAGGGTCAACTTACCTTGAACACCCCTACAGCCTTCCAATCAGCTTTCGGCCCCTGATGGCTCCCAAACAAATGCTTAGTTATGAAACATAAAATATACTTCCTTCTCTCTTGCTCTGTGCTATTATTTTTGACATGGTTGATAATACCAACCCTTAATTTCACTCTCCCATTCTCCAGCTGGACATTATGTACTGAACAGATTCCATTAGTATCTATCCAATTGCAATTATGCAATGGCTTCTAGATTTCTGTTAGCATTATTGATGCTGGTTCCCGCCAAACATTGATCCTTGATTTCTTCCTATTTCTAATCTCAGTTTCATAATTTTTTTTTAATGTAAATTTCCACATGTGTACTGATGACAGCTATTTTATCTTTCCACAATCGTACTGTTTACCTCATATACAAGGCTGGATAGAGAGAAATTTTCTCTAACTAAAACAATTATTGGAAAGACCAATACCATTCCTTCAATTCATGCCATAGACTCCACTGTATTCCCTGAGCTGAACCAGACCATTTGCAATGCTGAAGCGACACGTGTCCCCAAGATCTGTTTCAGACTACATGTACAAATTATCACTTCACTCCGAGTTCGGCTCATCTCCTCTCTAAATCTTCAGCCTTGTTTTGTTGCCCCAAGTGGCATTGCTTGTTAGCTTCCCTGTTTCCGTAAACCTGATGTTATCTAAAACTCTGTAACTCACAGCAAGCCCTGTTAACCCTTCTTCACATGGTTAACCCAAATTTTAAAATTCTAATCCTGGATTTCAATTATCATCCCCTATTCAAAATGTCCTCAAGCCCCCACAACCCTCTAATCTTTACCTCTCACTTTCTCCAAACTTCACTGTTCCACTACTGGCAGCTGTCTTCCAATTGTCAAGACTCTAAACTCATGTATTCCTTACCCAAGGTAAACAAGAGAGATTACAGAGGCTGAAAAACTGGAGTAACAAAAAAATGCTGCAGGATTCTTGCCTGAAAATTGGCTATCTATCGCCTTCCATGGATGCTGCCTGACCCATTGAGTTCATTTTGCAGGTAATGCCCGACCGAAACTTCTTCATCTCGCTTTTGAATTTGCAACTCTGAGCTTTAAGTGATTTACCCTAATATCTTGAGTTTGATGTCAAATTTGTTCTAAATTGCTCCCAAAGAAAAACCGTGCCACAATTTATTTAAAGACAACAAATTGGTACACTCACGTTTTGCAAAAAACATACTTAAACAGCCTTGAAATTTATATAACATCAATTTCAAAAATATGGAAGATGGGAAACTTGAGGAGCAAAAGAATGATGGAAGGAATCTTGTATTATTGCACCAGCAGAGGTAACCACTCACTGATTGAGTAAATGTGCATCAAGCCCCAGATCCAAAAAGTAAGGCATCCTGGTCTCACAAAGCACACATCTTCACCCCAAGTGCCTATGTTAAGCTCAGATTCTGCATACAGAGCAATCCTCAATCGATTCTTCACACAAAACTGTACACATACAGTTCATGGAGGTCCAGCGAGTATGTCAATAGGTGTAGATTTCTTGAAGTCTTAGCGACTTTTCAAATTCTTGGTGAAGTTTGGCTCCTCCTCGATGTACTGGAACAATGTGCATTTTTCACAGAAAAATGGACATAGTCGTCAAATACAATCCTCAAAATACCAGAAATCCTGTGTAATGGAAACAGAATTTGACGGATTTCAGTTACTGCAAAATAGTGGCTTTTTTAAAATATAGGGCATCACAAAAATGAAGCATCCTTGTTAGACTATTTTTTTTCCAGATTCTTTGTTTCTGGCCACAGAATACAAACAAGGTTAGTTATCAGTAAGTTTCCGTAGGCTACTAGATACTAGATCATATCCATATCTCAGGCAAGACAGATGTATGGAACTGTTTCTACGATGCTTGGTTTGATCACTCATCACAGAAGCATGGAAAGCAATCTATTAGATCACAACATATTTAGCACACTTCACAGAATTAAGTCAAACATCCCAGGAATTTCAGTTTGAATGCTCTATGAGGGATGAAATGGGCTGGCTTATCAGTTCTTTATACATTTTCTGATACAGAGCTCTGTATTCTAGTGATTTCAATTCTGAAAATATGTTTGATCATCTTCCTCAATTACCCAGCAAAGACACTGAACTAGGCCGAGCTGAGAGAGAATTGCACCATGCAATGAGCAAGTTAGCAAGGATAAGTTTACATTAAAAGCCAGCTCAGGCCAAAAGTACTTTTACAAAAATTTACAATTTTTACCGTTTTGCATTGAGAATCGTCCCTTCAATTATTTAATGCTAATTAGGTTATTTTGTTGCTGATAGGCTGAGCCGCAGTTCTGATAGAGTGCACATTCATCCACCTACCAGATCACTTGGTGGCACATGGTAGATTCCAGTCAGCAGTAATGACAAAGGTTCTCCGCTCCAACCAAGTCTTGCTACATTTACCTAGATGCTGGAAGGATAAAGGCACATTGGTGCATAGATGATGCGAGGTCCAGTTACAAGGAGACGACCTGGCATATAAATGCAAACCTGTAAAGGTAGAGGAGCAATTCAGCCCATACATCATCAGAACTGACAAAAAGCAGTTAGTTTGAGGGAACGGTGCACAGAAAATTGTTCCAAATCTCTTTCTTCTTGCGTAGGAATGAAGCTGATGGCTTGGGGATCCGGGATTACAAGAGGTCATATAAAAAGAAACCTAGGTTTGAAACATTTGGAAGATAGCCCTACACTATTGTTAATGAGTATTTGTAAGATGCCACAGAAATTATGAATATCTTTTAAAAAAAATCACTGCCTATGCCTCAAAGCAGAAAACAATTAGGAGATTCAATTTGGTTTTAAATTGAGGTCATAGAAATGCTTTCCATGCCAGAAATGTGTAGTCAAAGAACAAAGCTTTAAGGTAATTAGCGAAGGAACAAGATGCTATATAAAAATTACTTTCATATAGCGTTTTTTGAATGGATAAACTGATTGGGAAAGGTGGGGGGGAGGGGGGAAAGGAAGAGGCACAGTTCAGGAGGAAATGAGATCAATAATCTTTGATTTTTTTAAAAAAAATCAGTGCTAGGAGAAAATACAAAAGACTAACTGCACAGTTCTTTCAAAGAGCAGACACAAGCATTAGGTGAATGGTTGTCTGCTGTACTGAATGATTCTATCATTCTACACATTTCATCAATTTGCTGATGGCACTCCCCACCACCAATCAAGTTATTTTCCTATGTGCTTGCAAGGATTTCGAGAACTATGACACAGAGGCCAGGAAACCTAAATAAGCAAATAATCGCCATCAATAACTGGTTTCTTTACGTAAAGATATCACCTATGCTGTTACTCCGAGTCTGGAGGTCAGACTGGGGAGAAATGTATAGGTCCAGTTGAGGACAAGTGGTAACTGGCATAAACATCACAATGGATGGATACACAGAATATGCAGTTTGGTACAGTAGGTACAATTGCAATATCTTTAACATTCAGAATCACTTCATTTAGTTGTGGGTCAGCTGAGTGAACAACAGTGGACCGCATGCAGCCCAATGCTCACTGAAATAGATGTAAGATGTCCAAACAGATACTACTTCTAAGCCAATCTAATTAATCAATAAATCTCTAGCTTACATTTCACTAGGCTGTATGCACATAACTACACAATAGCGCACGCATAAACATGCATTCCCTAATGTCTTTCGTGTTACTGGGAGAGGAGAACCAAGTCAGATTTTTTTTCTCAATGAATAATGAACCATTTATATTGAAAATTTAAAACAATATTTCATATTATCTTCTCTCTGCTGTTCCACCCAATCGTTACAAAACTGATCGAATTCAACTTTGTACTTTATCATGGCAAATTATGAACTGCAACCCACTAATCATTTTTCCTGGTCCAATATTATCCACCACACTATGACTTCTACACCATGTAAACATCAGCACGGTTACCATTAGCCAGAATAAACGCCAATTAAAATTTGTACTTTTTTGAGTAATAAAACACAAGTTCAGAATACACTTCATTTTAACCTTAGCCAGATTGGGAAAATCTGGGCAGTTCTTCTTTTCAAACAACAAAAATTTATGAAGATATTATGCAATGTTTAGTGACAAAATTGAAAGAACACAGTGGTGGGAGCGTGGAACAATCTGCCAGCTGAATTGGTAAACGCAGGCTCAATTTTGACATTTAACAAAAATTTGGACATGTACATGGACAGGAAGGGAATGGAGGGATATGGTCTAGGTACAGGTCAGTAGGACAAGGCAGAAAAATAGTTTGGCATAGACTAGAAGGGCCTGTTTCTCTGCTATAGTGTTCTATGGCAGAGTGCTAAGGGGATGTGTGGCTCAACAACCAGATGTTCTCACTGATATCTTTAACAAATCCCTGAAAAGCACCTTGGTCCCAACGTGCCTCAAAGTCGCCACCATTGTCCCCGTGCCGAAGAAGTCATCTGTATCCTGCCTCAATGAATACTGCCCTGTCGCACAGAGGCTCGTCATGAGACACATCAAGCTCCGCTGCCCCCAGCACTAGACCTCCTGCAGTTTGCAGACAGACCCAACTGATCTACAGACAAAACCATTGCCACAGCCCTCTATCCTTCTGCAATTGGATTCTTGACTTCCTGTCGGGGAGACCTCAGGCAGTCCAGATCGGAAACTGCACCTTCAAGACCATCACAGTGAGCATTGGGTTGCATGCGGTCCACTGTTGTTCACTCAGCTGACCCACAACTATACAGCTAACACATCATCACGCTCGCTGACGACACGAATGTGGTGGGCCTGATTAGTAAGAATGATGAGTCAACATACAGAGATGAGGTGCAGCCACCAACAGACTGGTGCAGAGTCAAAAAAAAAAGATGGTTCTCAGCTTCAGAAGGGCCCAGGAGGACCTCACTCTGCCGACCACTGACGCCTCCACTATTGAGGTCGCCAAGAGTATCAAGTTCCTTGAAGTGCACTTGGTGGAGAATCTCAACTGGTCCCTTAACAACAGATCCATGGCCAAGAAAGCCCAGCAGCACCTCTACTTCCTGCAAAGGCTGAGGAAAGTTCATCTCCCACTGCCCTCCCAAAAGCATCTTGTGCAACTGCATCACCACCTGGTTTGGTAGCTGTACCTCCTCAGACCACAAGATCCTGCAGAGGATAGTGAAGTCAGCGGAAAAGATCATTGGGGGCTCTCTTCTTACCATGAGGAACATCTAATGCACTTGATGAAGGTGAAAGGCAATAAACATTGAGAAAGACTCCACTCGCCCCCTCAAGTAAACTGTTCACCCTTCAGCCATCTGGTAGGAGGTACTGCAGCACTAGGGCCCATACATCCAGATTGGGCAACAGTCTTGTCGTTTCCCCCCCACCCCCCACCCCCGCCCCAGGTCATCAGACTCCTGAATTCCAAGAACATATGTGCTTAGAGTACCTTGGTACCAGGGATTCTTACAGTATACGTCTTAATATTTTATGAGTTTAACTTCTATCTTATATTTATGTAAATATGCCCCATGGTCCTGGAGAAACGCTATCTCATCTTTACCATGGTATGAACGATAAATAAAGGTGACTTGACTTATCTTGGTTCTAAAATCATCAATGAGCCAAGAAAGTGAATGCCACTAATCATCGATTGAAGAAGACATAATAATTATGCTAAACAGGATGATGAATTCAGGACACGTACTAAATTTCAGACCAATTTACCAATACTTCCACAAGTGAACTCAAACCAACTCATTAATACTTTCCCAAGGAATACAAAGGTGCAATACTGTTGCTTAGCTCCATTTATTCAAGTAAGGGCTTTTACTGACTTCAGAAATAATCAAGCTTTTTTTTTAAGTAATATTGACTGGTTCAATTCTGTGGAGACAAACACAATTCAGAGAGTAATAAGAAACCCAGTTGATTGTTTGATATTCCCAGAGATACAAAGTCAAAATATCTTTGAACTTCTTAAGCAGAAATTGATGTTACTTTTACCCCTTTTACACAGCGCTTGAAAGCCAGGTATTATATGGCTTTTTAGCACCATGTGAATGCATCGAAGGGGGATTGAGGGGTCAAAACTTACCCGGCTTCAATCTGCCAAGGTAGGTAGTATCAGAAGTGGAGCATATTGATGTGGGACTAGTCTAAAAGGGTGGGCCATGTTGCCATGGAGTTGGGCTACATTCCACCTCTTGCTTCAGGAAGCCAGCTCGCTGTATAAAATGACACACGGACCCAACTTTTCTTCTGTTCTGTGAACAAGCAAGCCGGCTTCCAGAGATGGGTTGAGTATATGGCAATAACACAGCCTTTCAGTGTAAAAAGAGCTTTTCAATGATGCAGGGCTCTGCCATAGACGGTGCTATTACTCAGCATAAGCAATGCACTTACAAACTGGTTTGGTAAAAAAACAAAAGCATTGCTGTATGAGGGGCAAGTAAGTTAATTGCATATTTAAGTCATAATCACTGTTTAGTTACATATAAATGAGTGAAACACAAAACACTGCAGACGCCGTGAAAGTAGTAAAAACACACCAAAATACTGGAGGAACTCAGCCGGACTTCCAGTGTCCATAGGAGACAAAGATATCTTGCGATGTTTTGGGCCTGAGCCCTTCTTCAAGGAACAAGAATAAGGAGGATAAGCATATAAATAACTACCCATTACCCACTACATTGAAGAAGTTACCATAGCTTGCATCTTCACCTCAAACAGAATGTTTACGAAGCAAAGCAACAATGTATCCAGTACAATGGGGTTCTTTACTTATTATGACACAGGATTCCATTCAACCATGAGATGATGCTGTTTTCCAGCAGTGCAATTCCATTACCCCTCTTATTTCTCTCATCAGGGATAATTCAATCAAATAGATGTACAGCACGGTAACAGGCCCTTCTGGCTCATGAGCCCATGCCGCCCAATTACACCCAACTAATGCAACCCCCATATGCTTTGAAGGATGGGAGGAAACCCAAGTGTCCATGAGAGAACGTACAGACTCCTTACAAACAGCGCCAGATGCAAACCCGGGTTGATGGTGCTTCAACTGTGTTGTGCTAACCGTGCAACCCAATTTAGTGACAATTAATCTTCCAACAGATATCTGGGATGTGGGAAGAAATTAGGACACCCAACAAATCTGTCAAGATGAGAGAAGTGTCAACTGCACACTGATTGAATTAGAATTCTGGACTGAACCCAACTGTTGTGGCACTATACTGCCCTTTGCAACGAGACCTCAGCAAATCATACCTTCAATTCATTGGTTGTTAGTATGGTGGCTAAATCCTGCTAAAAATGTCCTGATCACTAAAGCAACCATGCAACCGCTGCAACTGTGCCTGCCTGTCCGGCATCGGACTCGTCAGCCACAAACGAGCCTGCAGCCGACGTGGACATTACCCCTCCATAAATCTTCGTCCGTGAAGCCAAGCCAAAGGAAAGGACCGGCTGTGGATGTTGTCTACATGGTCTTTAGTAAGGCTTTTGAAGGTTCAGAAGCTAGGTATTCAGGGTAAAGTAGTGAAATGGATTCAACAAAGCTGGACAGGAGAAGCCAGAGAGTAGTGGTGGATGATTGCTTCTCAGTCTGGAGGCCTGTGACTAGTTGTGCGCCTCAGGGATCAGTGCTAGGACCATTGTTGTTTGTCATCTACATCAATGATCTGGATGATAGTGTGATAAATTGGATGAGCAAGTTTGCATATGACACCAAAGGGGAACTTCTTCACACAGAGAGTAGTGTGAATGTGGAATGAGCTACCAGCTGAGGTGGTGAATGTGGGCTCAATTTTAACATTTGAGAAGAATCTGGACAGGTACACGGATGGGAGATGTATGAGGGCAATAGACTGGGTGCAGGTCAGTGGTACAAGTAAAAAAAAAAGGGTTTAGCACAGACCGGAAGGGCTGAAGGGGCCTGTTTCTGTGCTGCAGTGTTCTATGGTTACTGAAATGCTGGAGGACTTCAGCTATACCTTTGGTTTTTTGGAACAGCATTTCAGTGTGTTTTTATTACAATCAGCATTTGCAGACTTTCAACTTTCAACCAGACTTTCATGTTTCAACCAGATAAAATAAATCTCGCTAGGATCTTTTTCACTAACTGATCCTATTTTAATAACTGTAGAGCTATAGTGCTCCAATGTCATGCTAACACATCTGGCCTGTTTGATACTCCTGATGTGTTTTAAATGACAATCTTTTTCATTTTTTTCTACTTTCAATGATGTGACTATGACATGTGCAGACAGGAACTTAATGACCTGAAACCAGGACTTCTGATGCAAATAATTATGGGCAAATTGATTTCAGCATAAATTAAAGTTCATTCCTAAAAGTATGCCTGCTAAAAAGCAAGTAAACCCGAGGGTGGAAATTAAATAAATTGACTCAACTATGCAAGTTTGGGCAAAGCACTTTCGCTTTCATGAACAACCATAACACATCAGTCACGTGCATTCAGCTCTCCCTGTCATTGTTACAGATTGAATTAGGATGATATTTTGAGAATTTTTACAGTCACTGCTCCATTTAAACAGCTATACTCATATAAGCCTTTTGCAAATTTTGATAACAAGACTTCCAATTATTCATCTGGAAAAAAATCACTTTGTATTTTTCATCAACAGCAACGCCAAATGTTGTCTTTTATTTTAATCTCTACCTACTTTGCATCATTCTTCCAAGTACAAAAACTAATTTCAGAATGTTATGCTATGCTTTAAGTTAACTAACCAATACCATGATTTCCAGTATGTCAGAATTCTGAGGTTTGTAGTCATAATCCACATTTGATATTAAAATAATTTCATAAACTCAGTCAGTCAGAAAGCCTCTTAATATCCAAGGCCTCTTCCTATCTCCTCCAATACCATTGATTATAGTCTGCAACATTTGGGATGATGCCATTTATATATTACATTAATAGCAGGAGATAAACTACAGAATTTCAATGTACATCTGAAAATAAGTTCCAAGAGCAAAATGTCAAATACTAATCCAGTAAACTCGCTTCCCAAAATAAAATTCCCTGCAGGTATTTTTGTACATTTTCATGAAAAAGAATAGTTGGATGAAAACGACTTAAAACTCTGGATAAACAATGTGTGGAACAGGCAGCCAGGCAGTTTACACAAAAGACGGACTTTGCTGGACTAAGATATGTTTCATAGCCACTTAACTGAGAACACTAAAAGTAGATTAGCACTACATAATACTTACATGGCGGTTATCCGGGGCAGTCTGATGTCTATATTGCAACCTCATGACATCTGCTTAAACAAGCCATTCAAAGCCCATATGCGTGAGGAATAGAATACATGGATGTCAAGTGCAGAAAAATGGATTACTAAAGGTGGGGCAATTGTGCTGCATCACTTGATATGCTGTGTAACTTCGTGCTCAAGGCATGGGACAAAGTTAAAGTAGAGACTGATAAATCATTTAAAAGTACAGTATCTCTTGTGCAATTGATGGCATGGAAGATAATTTATTGTGAGACATTGACGATGAAGCTGAAAACGCCTCATCAGATACAGACTGGGACCCATATGATGTGCTTGCTTCCATCTTTGCTTCAGGTGAGGGTAGTGAGAATGATTTTGAAGCGTGTTAATTGTGTTGTTTTCAATGAAAATCAGTTGCAGTCTGTTTTCTTTTTGGTTTTTCAAGGGTCAACATATGCCGAATTGGTTTTTCAAGGGTTGACTTGTACGCCAAATCATTTTCTCAAGAGTTGACTTATATGGTGGATCAGCACAGATTGGATTTTGAGCTGAATTTAAGGTCTCAAAAGTATATCCAATGAGTAAGTCGACACTCATCTTTTTGGGTTTCGTGTGTGTGTGCGCACGCGTGTGCATCGTATAGAAGTATATATGTATGGTAACAGAAGAGAAAAGGAACACATCTGCACCAAGCCGAGTGAACCAGTAACTGACTGTTTATTCAAACAGACCTCACTGCAAAAGAAATACTGTAAAATCCTCCCTGCCACGCTGGCTCAAGGGAGTGACATTAGCGCACAGTCTCAGGATCGGCGCTCACTTCCCACAGTCCGCTCTTTAACCCTTACGCTTCTCCTCACTGAGGAGGCAGTCCCTGGACTGCTGTGTGTAGGCTGTGTGCTGTGGCAATTTGGTCCCTTGTGTACGGGGCTGGATCGCTACACCATCCCCCCATAATCACAAACAGTTCTTACAGTCTTTGTTTTTAGGAGGGCGGCCATGTTGCCACAACCAAGGAGCAGGGAAAGGTTCCGTGTCATCCTAGTGGGCCTATTTCAAACACTCCATAGTGAAGATGTCCTGTTAACCCCCAATGTCCAGAGTAAAAACCACCCCATCCCTTTTAAGCACTTTAAAAGGCCCATCATAAGGGCATTGTAAAGGGGTTCCTGGCTGCCCCCTCCTGATGAATATGAAATCTGCAGTTTTCAAATCTTCTGGGCCATGGCAGGGTGGTGTGCCGTGTGTGGTAGAAGGAAGTGGCCGTGGGTTGGCTGTGCTGTCCCTTAAGCTCTGCGGGATGTTCATGGCATTGGGTTGACGTTCAGTGGAACTGAAATGGTCACCTGGAATGGCAAGCAGCGTCACGTAGACTATTTCAGCCAACGAGGTGGGGAGGCCTTCCTTGGATGCCATGCGGATGCCAAGCAGGACCCATGGGAGTTCGTCCATCCAGTTCAAGCCCTGGAGTCAAGCTTTCAGAGACGCTTTTAAGTGGCGGTGATAGCGCTGCACCAGTCCGTTCGCTTGGGGGTGGTAGGCAGTTGTGTGGTGTAACTGGCTTCCACAGAATTTTGATAGTGTTGACCACAGGGAGGAGGTGAATTGGGCTCCTCGGTCGGAGGTAATATGTGGGGGACACCGAAATGAGCAACCTACTGCAACATGAATGCTCGCATGCAAGTTTCTGTGTCACAGGCTGACATAGGAATTGCCCCTGGCCAGCATGTGAAACAGTCGACCACAGTGAACAGGTATCTCATCCCTTGGCTGATTGGCAGTGGTCCTACGACGTCCACGTGGAAATGATGGAATCTATTTTCCGTAGATGGGAAGGGTTGTAACGGTGCCTAGGTGTGTCACTAGATTTTGGCATGTTGACATTGTATTCAGGTCTTCCCCCAGACTGTTGATCTGATGGAGGGATGCGAAAGTCCATGCACTTGGTTGAAAACCTGGCATCTCCAAACAGCAGGAAGGATGGGCCTCGGGCAGCCAGTGGACATGTCGCAAAGGAGTAGTGGTCCTCCTGGTTCTGGGGCGAACTCCTATAGTCCTGTGATGGCCGTGCGGTAGCCCTGCATGTCTGCATCCTTGTCTTGATCTTGGCGAGTTGGGCCATGTCAATACTACCCGTAACCTCGGAAATTGTTGGACATCTGTAGTAAATTCCGAGATATAGGAAAGTTGGCATTGTTGTCTGGCCGATCATGGGTCCAAGATCTTCCCCAGTGCTTGCAATAATGGCTTGTGGTCTGTGTATGCCGTGAATACCCGGCCTTCCAGGATGTACCTAAAATGCCAGGTACAGAGCCAGCAGCTCCCGAGCAAAAGTACTATTAAGTTCGGTTGGCCTCAGGTGCTTGCTGAAGAAAGCAAGTGGCTTCCATTGTTGATCAACCCACTGCTGCAGTACTGGGCCGACCGCACTCCCGGAGGTGTCTGTCGTCATTGACAATGGGGAGTCTGGGTCTGGGTGGGCCAAGAATATGGCTTCAGATAGTGCTGTTTTGGTTGCATGAAAGCTTGGAATGCTTCAGTGGACCAGGAGAGAGTCTTCTTTCCCCTTTTGATGAGGTTGAATAGTGGTTGCATGACGGCTGCCGCTCCTGGGAGGAAATGATGGTAAAAGTTCATTATGAATTCCTGCAGTCCCTTGAGAGAGGTTGGCTTGGGAAAACAGTGGATGGCCTCTACCTTGTCAGGCAGTGGCGTGGCGCCCCTGCTGGTGATACGATGTCCCAGGAAATTGATGGTGTCCAGGCCAAAATGGCATTTAGCTGGGTTGATAGTTAACCTATGAGCCTGAAGCTTGGCGAAGAGCTGCCGAAGGTGTTCCTATGCTGGGGATGGTGATGAGAATATTGTCTAAATAGACAAATATTCCCTCCAGATTCCGAGTCACCACGTCCATAAGGCGCTGGAACGTCTGGGCCTCATTTTCTAGGCCAAAAGGCATAGGCGCAAATTCGAAAAGTCCAAACGGGGTGATGATGGCAGTCGGGGTGCACTGGGATCTGATGATATCCTTCACCAAATCGACTTTAGAGAAGATCCGAGTTCCTTGGAGTCAAGCAGCAAAACCTTGCATATGTAGTATTGAATCTGGCACTGTTGCACCATTTAACATTTAACCACCAGTAATCTCTGCATGGGCGCCACCCTCCAGAGTCCTTAGGGAATGCCCAAGGGCTGTTCGAGCGACAAACGATACCCAACTCCTCCATGGTTGCAAACTCAGTTCTGGGGAAGTCGTCTTGCCCTCGCATAAATTGTTGGTCCAGTGATCTCAATGAAGTGCTGTATGCAGGTTCCATGTCATGGAAATTCGGGGCTAGCAGCAACAGGAAATCAGTCAGTAGGGAGGTGTACTGGAGGCGTGGACTCCCATCAGCTGGAAATTTCGTTGGCGTATGGTGAGAGAAAAAGCCTGGAAGATGCTGCGTTCACTAGGCAAAACTACCATTGTGAGCACTGGCTTGTATGATTCCTGTCTCAGCCAACATAATTTTGCAAGCCACACATTATACGTCAAAGAGCCGAATGTTGCTCAAGAGCCACGGTTTGGCCCGTTATACACTATCAAACAACTGATATGAACAGTATGATATCACAAAAAAATACAACACACTCAAACATTGGAGAAATCAGCAGGTCATGCAGCATCCAAAGGAAGAAAAAGGTCATCAACAATTCAGGCCTGAGCCGTTTGTCAGGAATGCTTTGATTAGAGCTTTTGAGAAAACATAATAAGATAGAGGGAAAAAGTTAATGAGAATATTTTGCATTTTTAAAAATTAAATGCCCATAGTTGCAAACTTTTTATTTTTTGGCAGAGTAGCATTACATTATTGAAAATTCCTGCTTTCTTCAATGTACAGTAAAATCCCTGTTGTCCAGAATTCAAGCAACCAGCAAAAAAAAAATCACACAAAATAGGTTAAAAAATACAGATGTTTAAAAATGGCTCCTCGCTGTTAGTTTGCCAATCACACAACGTCAAGCAACTGGAAAATTCACTAATATGGCTCCTACCAATCCCCATAGGTGGCAGATACCAGGGGTTTTACTGTACATTCTTTCCATCACAATGTGGCTGCACTGTATATCACAAAATACATTGTAGCAACAAGTCAGTTACTTCAGTATGACTTCCAAAATCTGGATATTCCATCACAACCTGGGCAAGAGCTACGTGGGAAAACCACCATCTGATTGTTTGACTCCTAAATGTTACTGTTCCTTTACTGACAGTCAAAATCCAGGAAGTCCTTCCATTTGTGGTAATTTCTCCAAACAATGCAACAATCAAGGAAACAACTCACAACCAATGACAAATAACAGCACCACAACACTATTGCAGTGCCAGCGACACGGGTTCAAATCCAGTGGTGTCTATAAGAAGTTTGTACATTCTCCCGTGTCTGCATGGGTTTCCTCCCAACTTCCAAAACATGGGGGATGGTAGGTTAATTGGGGAATTTGGGCAGCATGGGCTCAAGGGCCATAAGGGCTTGTTACCGTGCTGGATGTCTAAGTTTTAAATTTAAATATGAGATGCATAACAGGTACAGGCAGCAATAAAAAAAAACCAAGATATTTGAGGGTGCAAGAAATGACAACATGATAAAATCAGGAGGGCTTCAGAAGGCATGAGTTGGTCTGGCAGACAATGTAGAGGAAAATCCCAAGGGCTTCTACAGATACTCCAAGGGGCAAAAAGATAGCAAGAGATAAAATTAGTCCTCTTGAAGATCAGAGCGGTCATCAATACATGTAGCCTAAAGATAGGCAAGGTCTGAAATTGATTGTTTAGCATCCATATTTACTTGGAAAATGGACATTTGAGTCCAGAGAAGTGAGATAAACAACAATGAAGTCATGATTACAGATGAGAGACAAGATATTCCCTAGAACTTTGAGAGGGACCCTAGCAGAGGTATTTAAAATGTCCTTAGCCATAGGTGAGGTGCTGGAGGACTGGAAGATAGCTAATGTTGTTCTGTTGTTTAAGAAAGGCTCTACAACTATTTGAAAAATTATAAGCCGGTAAGCTTGACATCAGTAGTGGGCAAGTTACCGAAAGGTATTCTAAGAGACCAGACATAGACAGGGACTAATTAGGATAGTCAATATGGGTTTGTGCATGGTAGTTGATGTCTAACCAATCCTATAAAGTTTTTCAGAGGTTACCAGGAAAGTTGATGAAAATGGATGTTGCCAACATGGCCTTTGATAAGATCTACATGGGTGGGGGGGATTGGTTAAAAAGATTCCACTCGGTCAGTATTCAGGATGAAGTAGTAAATTAGATTAGACTTTAGAGGAGAAGCCAGAGAGCGATAAATGATTGCTTCTCTGGCTAGAACCCTGTGACTAGTGGTGGGTGCCTTTTTGTTTGCCTTCTATATCAACAATCTCAATATCGTAAATTGGATCAGTAAATTTGCATAGCACTAAGAATAGTATAGTGGACAGCATGGATGTCTTTCAAAGCTTGCAGCAGGATCTGGACCAGCTGAAAAAATGGGCTACAGATGGAATGTTAATGCAGTCACGTGTGAGGTTGACAAACCAGGTAGGACTTGCAAATTCCTTGAAAGTGGCATCACAAGTAGTTAGGGTTGTAAAGAGCTTTTGGTACAATGGCCTTCATAAATCAGAGCAAAGAAGTTGGGATATTATGTTAAAGCTGTTTTAGATCAAATTTGAGGCCAAATTTGGAGAATTGTGTACAGTTTTGGTCACCCACCAAAAGATATTGATAAGATTGAAAGAATGCATAGAAAATCTGAAAACTTACAAGGGTATTGCCAGGGCTTAAAAGTTGTAGGGAAAGGTTGAATAGGTCAGGACTGTATTCACTGGAGCATCGGAGAATGAGGAAAGATTTGATACAAGTATAAAATATGATGAAGCATGTAAATTGGATAAATGCAAGCAGGCTTTTTCTTCTGAGATTTGGTATGACAAGGATGGGAAAATGCCACATTAGGTGGAACTTTTTCGGCAGAGAGTTATAAGAGTGTAGAATGAGCAGAAGTGGTGGATGTGGGTTCAATTCCAACATTTAAGAGATTGGATAGATACATGGATGGGAGAGGTACGGAGAGCCAAAGTTTGGGTGCAGGTCGAATAATAGGTGGAATACTATTACAGCAAGGACTGGATGGGCTGAAGGACTTGTTTCTGTGCTGTAGTGTTCCATTCTGAGTCCTATCTCACTTTAAGGTGTTCTGTTATCACATTCTCTGTAAGTGATATCACATTGACATCCCTTAGTCCAATTCCAGAATATATGGAATTTTTAAAGATGGTAACCAAGAACATCAACAGGGGAGCGCTGCTATTGGAGAGCAGCAGCAATCATCAAGGATCCACATCACCCAGCATATGCTCTGTTCTCGCTGCTACCATCACAAAAGAGGTCTAGGTGCCACAAGACTCGCACCACCTGGTTTAGGAACAGCTGCTACCATCAGACTCCTCAACAATAAACTCAATTAGAGACTCATTAAGGACTCTTACTCCTGCATTTTATTGATTTTTTTCTCTGTATTGCACAATTTTACATTTCTTTATTTGTTTCTTGAGTACAGTTCTTTTGGTTTACCAATAAGTGGTAATTCTGCCTTGCCTGCAGGAAAAAGAACTCAGGATTGTATGTAATGTCATGTATGTACTCGGACAACAAATCTGAATGTGAAGTACTCTCCCACTTCTATAACCACCTCTTTCATTCTTTGGGATTTATACGTTTCAATCTTAACAACTTTTCCAGTACTATTTTTTTAATTTGTCCTTCATTTCCTTTCCTTTTTCCTGCTGGACTATTTACATTTACTTATTTTACATTTTTGGCAGCAATTGTTTCATTCCTTATTTCTTATTAGAGATTCACCAGTCTGTAAAGGAGCCATGTCTTCCCTCACTTGCCTTTTTCCATATTCACAGATGCTCTTGTCCATTTTGTTTCTCTCACATTCTATCTTTCCTTTTTTTAAAATTCAGAGACACAGCAATAAGAAATGGGGATTGCAAAGTCTTAGTGGAGCTAGAATAGACAAGAGTATCAACCAACACTTCCTCACCTTGAAGCAATCTGGAGATCATCCTCACCCCCCCACACATCTCTATGCTCTGCTGGAAGAACTCGGATGAACTGTGATCATATGGTTTTGTTTTTGAGGGTCAGGTAGGAAATAAGAATTCAGTACAACGAAAATGAGCAAGAGGACATTTGACACATCAAGCCAAATCATGAGAAAGTAAAATGTTTGAATAAGCACTGAACATCAGAGAAAAAAAAGCCCAAATACAATTTGCTTTCAGCAATTAAGAATATTATAAAATAAGGAAGGAAATGCTTGCACATCATCAAAAATGATACTGATTTGCTGTATCAGGATGGAGCAAAAGCGAAAAAAAAATGCAGCACATTTAGGTAGATATAGCAATATCTTCTGGTTTGAATCACTACTGATAAAGTATTGCTATCTACTTTGCAATTATGACAAATTATTCAAATAGCTTGGACCTTTCCTGCAAAAACATATCAAAAAGAAAATTTCCTAAGGCTCAGTGCAAATAGAAAAAGGAGAAAATTAGGTTTTTACATAATGTTATTCAACTAAAAATTCCAAAAGATACTCAGAATGTGATATGATTCACCCAAGTTGATGTTAGTTGATGTTTAAACTTGGTCAGTCAGAAGTCCGATTAGCATAAAAAATATTAGCCAATAACATACACTAGTATCAGCTGGGAAGAGAGAAAAAAAGTCTATTAATATGTTGCTCAAATATATATGCTTCATTTCCAAATTTTGGATATCAAGTCATCCTAGATTTTGAACTCAGATGCTACATTTTTATTCAAACCCACAACAATAATACTAATAGAATCAGCTAATATGAATCATCACACCTCACCTTTGCCAGCTCCTATAGCATAAATATAGCAATTCTATCAACCCCATTCCAACATTATCTTTTCCCAAGTTCCTATCCAATTCTTTACGAAACTCCTGGTTGCTTCCATTTCCACATTTTCAGTTCTATTAATGTAGATTTTTCTTCACAACTTGTATTGGCTACCAGTGGGTCTCAACTTTTTTTCCCCACTCATACTGCCTTAAGTAATCCCTTACTAACTACAGAGCACCTATGTCATAAGATGCCATAGGTGCTCTGTGGTTAGTAAGGAATTACTTAAAGTAGTATGTGAGGAGGGAAAAAAAGGTTGAGAACCACTGGTCTATACAAACCACTGAAGGCAGATCTCAGCAAAACCTTTTTCAATGTTTAAACACAATACTGAATGATGTACATTTCATGAACAGTTAGCTCTGCTTTTAGCAGGAGTAGGTACAATACATTTTTTATAAATGTCAAGTACAAAATCATGCAACACTGCTCCACAATCAAGAAGCTAGATAATGAAATTCTAAGGTTGTAAAAAAAGAGCTGCATTCGACTGCCTGTGTGTCATATTAAGTTCTTTTCAAAATTAAAAAGATGCTCCAGCACAGAGCAGTGAGTAAATCTACAATTAATACATTAAGAAGTGGTCAGATGTTTTTGTTCCTTTCTTAATTGCAATTATGTCATTTATTAAAAATTTAACAAAGTTTGGAAGTGCTGGGACTACAGATATTAAAATGGACCCAAAGTGTCAAATAAGGACAATAAATATTTTTATCTTATTGTAAGAAATTTTCAAATCATGCAACCAGTTCATTAATTGTCTGAGGACTTCTAAACTATTTAAATATTGTGATAGATTATGTTATATTTTATATTATGCACAGATATGTTTTTGGAGGAGATAGGTTGTAAGGTTTTTAGTTAGGTCACAAACAGATACAAACACTTCAAAACAGATTTCATTATAAAATGCAAGAGTTATGCATAAGGTGGTGTCGACAAGTCTGTGCTGGAGATTTTCACAAAAGAGTGCAAATAGAAGGGCCCATCTCAGGAAACCGATAAGATCTCTCATGAATTGATTTTGGGAGTCAGCAAGCTGTTTTGGTGGAGTGTGCTGTTTTAGGATGGTCATGTGGTTTTGCAAGCAGAGAGGGTCAAACAGGTTTTTCTCTAAGTGTGTGAGAGTGAGAGAGAAACTGCTAGTTTTCTGAAGTGACTTTTGGAAGCTTGTATGAAACCCCATTTTGAACACGGGTTGTGAGTTCTGAGTTCAGCCTGTTCAAAGCCCTTGTGGTCTATACAAAAGAAGATGGCTGGCTGTATAATGTTTCACCTGAGATAAGGGAAACAGAAAAGAAACTCTGTGGCGACCTGAAAGAAAGAAGTTATCATCTGGAAAACCTTGATGTGACAAGTTTCTTCATCAAGACACTAAATTGGCTGATCGGAAGGAATCAGTTTGTGTGTGTCCAACAAGCAACAAATCTCTCTCTAAAAATCAACAAGAGCATTCCTGACAGAAACCATTTACTTTTCAAGCACCAAAGCCTGATGAAGATTCATAAATGTTAAATTCTGTGCATAGTACATAGATACTGGTGAGCTTGGAGGCGTGAGAAGTGAGATGGGACTGTGAATCAAATAACTTTTCTGAACTTACACACACATTACATCATGTGTGCTTAGAATTAGAAGGGGGTTAAGTTAAATTCATAGTAATAAGTTAAAGTTAGATCCTGTTTTTATGTTTAAAGAAAATTAAAAGTAACTTTTGTTTAAGTAACCAATTGTCTTGGTGAATTTCTATTGCTACTGGGTTTTGGGGTCCTCTGGGCCTGTCACAATATAAAGTTACAAACAAAATAAATTGATAGAAAATCCTGGAGATACTCAATGAGTTAAGTTGCTTCCACAAAGAGAGACCGAGTCAATGGTTCAGATCAATGATAAATATGTATTTAGCATAACCATTTCTCTCTTACAATTAGTGTGTAACCTAGTTAAAATTTCCTGCCTTTTTTAAAATTTCTAACATCTAAAGAATTATGCCTTGGATCTGCATAAAATAGGATGGGGGTGGTGGTGAGTAGAAATGTAGAAGAGGCAGCACGGTTGGTGTAGCAGTTAGCGCAAAACCTTTACAGCGCCAGTGATCAGGACTGGGGTTCCAATCCTGTGCTGTCTGTAAGGAATTGGTACATTCTCCCCGTGTCTGCGTGGGTTTTCCCCGGGGGCTCCAATTTCCTCCCACCATTTGAAATGTTTTGGGGTGTAGGTTAATTGGGTGTAAATTGGGTGGCACAGACTCGTGGGGCAAAATGCCCTGTCATCGTGATATAGGTCTAAAAAAAACTGGAAAATAGAATCCATTATTAAGACTCAAGTGCAAAAATAGGCTACAATGAGAGAGCGAATGGTTCTTCTGACAGCTGTAAATAATTTGAACAGACAATCTTGCTTTCTGTGGCACAAATCCAGTGTGTGACTTTTTTTTTCTTTGGAGTCTACAGAAATAGACAGCTCTAAAGCTGGTGCCCAGTGAAAACATATTTTCCCTGTATTTATTACTTCAGTATTCTAAAACAGAGGTGAAATCACATCATGGAACCTCAATTCTTTCCTGTAATGAAAATCATACAAATGCAACTGCGATATCAGGCAAATCTATATGACCAAAGGAAGTGCTATTCAATATTCAACAGTACCTCACACAAAAAAAAATCCTTAAAAGGGGAAAAAATTATGATGGGAGTGGGATAAATTATAAAGCTCTAGTGCCTCATAACAGAGTAGCTCTGTTATGTTAAAAAGCCAGCAGAACCACAACTGCAAATTAATATTTCTCTGGACTTTGTTATTCCATAACTTTAATTGTTTAAAGAATTATCACTTGAGTTACATTCATTCAATGATGTATTTTTCCCTCCTTGCATTTAAAAGCAAGTCAAACAACTGGTAAAAGCCTGAGGAATCTAAAAAAAAAATCTGATGGAGTACATATATGTGGGCGAATTACATGTGGCACACTGCTTTGGGCTTGATTCGTTTGTTCATTGCAACATGAACTGATATAAAGTTGCTACTTGCAATCTTCAATCTCGATACCATGCATCTAACTGTGTGCCAGCGATAAAAATTGCTGCACCTCATTATATGGAAATTGTTAAGATATCAGAAATTATTTCAAATCCCGCCGTGTATTGTGAAATTAAATAAATCTGGCAAATTGTATTAAATAAATCTGGCAAATTGTAAGCTGAAAAAAATGCCAATAAAAATTGCTAATTATAAAAACTGAAAAGACAGCTCTTACAACTCAAAAAATGACTTGTAATGGCCTTTTATGGTCAACAGTTTTGTGAAGGTAAGTATTCACCCTCCTCCCACAGAACAATGGACAATAACAATCTTGAGCCAAAGTCTCTTCGGCAGATAATCGTCCCAGTTGCAGCAGTTACCTCACTTGGCCTTCGGTACACCCTGGCTCAAGACTCGTGACTGCTTCCAATGTTTTGAATTTCTCCCGGGGTGGGGGGGGGGGGGGGGGGGAGGGAGCCTGAAATCAGCTGTTTGTGCAGGCCAGGTGATTTTAAAATTGGCAACTCCACAGAGACAAAAATGGAAAAGCTGCCAACTTCACAGCTTGCCTCTTCAAACATGCTTCTGGGGCAGTCAGAAAGGAGAACAGATGCTGAACGTCAAAGCAGTTGATTTTTGTGCAGTACCGTGCGTAATTTGGGGAGCCAGGAGAACAAGGCACGTGATCAGTCTGTGCACCTGAATTTCAGTCACTGGATTTCCTCTCTGACTACTGAATCTTCACTTCCATTAACATTAGATTTTGCATTTAAAAGTATGAGCACAAAATATAAACATCCCTATGAAATTCGCAAACCATACCATTGAAAATTATTATCAAAGAGCTTTTGGAATTTCTGTGGGGAGTGGGGTCAACTGAGATTGAAGAGGTGAAGGTTAGAGGACAGAGCAAAAGATAGTAAGATTGACTGCAACAAAATGAAGGTTGAACAAGTAATAATGGAATCAGGGAGATAATGAATGAAAGAATATCAGGTTAGGGAATTGGGAATCAGGAACTGGAAAGAAAAAGCTGAATGGTAATGCCATGGGGTGGGGGGGGGGGGTGGGGGGGGGAAAACGGGACTGGGGATGGGAAAGAAGAGGCAGGCAAAGTTCCAAAAGAGAATGGGAAGAGGGGAAAGGTACAGAAAAGAAATGCCAAGCAACTGATGCAGCAGGTTGGAGAACAGAGAGTGATACAAAGGAAAAGGAATAGGAAAGTAATTGGGGAGCACAGTCAGCATAATGGTATTACAGTGCAGCAACCCAGGTTCAAACAGGTGCTGTCTGCAAGGAGTTTGTACATTTTCCCAGTGTCTGTGTGGATTTCATTCAGGTCCTCCAGTTTCCTACCATCCTTCAAAAACATACAGGGATTGTAGGTTAATTGGTGTATTTGGGAGGCAGGGTCTTGAGGGCCAAAAGGGCTTTACCATGCTATATATCTAAATTTGGTGATTGGAAACAGGTAAACTTTACACGAAGGGAGAGGTTGGTGGAGTAAAGGCGGGTAAGTGAGTAATAATTACTGGCAGGGTGGCAAAGGGCAAAAGAAAAGGTGTATTAGGAGGAAATGTTAACAATGGGAGGCAGAGTCAATCGTGGGGAAGAAATGGGGAGACAAAATACAAAGCCAAGAAATGTGTTTTGGGGAACACTGAGCAAGCCATCTGGGGAATGAACGTCAGGTCAAAGCTTCTGTGTGACTGGTCTGGTGAGAATACATTATGAAGGGAAAGGGATACAACTGGGGTATCCAGGAATTAATGAGGCACTAGGAAGAAAAGGAGGAATGAGGCACATGGGCATTCAATTTGGTTTGTTCACCACAAAAATGTACAATGAATCATCAGGAGTGAAACATTCAATGATCCAGAGGAAAAATAACATCAAGATGAGGAACTGTCACGTTATAGAGGGAGGGAGCACAAAGGGTCAGATTGCCTGGAGCAAAGGGAAGGCTTAAGTGATGGGGAGAAGGGGCAGCCAGATAGGGGTGAGAAAGAACTTGGGTGACAGAGAGTGTTATACATAGTTGTGGGTGAAATGGTCTGGCATGGGATAGGTGGTGGAGATTGAGCAGAGGGCCTGACACAGCGTGGGAGGAAGCATGGCAGGGTGCAGAGAAGACGGGTAGCAGAAAAGGTGCACGCAAATATTATAAACAAGAGGGTATGGCTACATAGGTCAGGTGGGGGAAGGGGATGGAACATCTGGAAACACAGGATGTGTGGTGCTGGAGGGGAAAGCATAGGCTTAACCTACCAACGAAGTGGCAACAGGGGTTCACAATGAGGTTGAAGGATAGCACCAGGTAGATGGAGGGGGCGTGGCATGGCCGGTGGAGGGAGGGGCAGAAAGGTCATAGGTAGAGTGAGTGGAGGGTGAAAGGGTACAGTGAAAGGAGGGGCCTTGGCCAATGGAGGGCGGGAGGGGAGTGTAGTCCGGGACCGAAAGGGGCGGGGTGACCCAATTACGGGTGTGGGGGGGGGGGCCTTCCGTCGATGATGTCCTTTCCCCCACCCGGACGATCACTCGGCGCCGCCGTTCCGGGGGCCTTTCCTGATATAAGGGGGGATCGGGCTACGACGGCCTCAGGGCGAGCCTGAGGCCTAACGTATATCTTGGGCCTGAGCCGCTGGTCAATGCAGAAGGTTCAAGACAGGCCCAGGTACATCCCGGGAATGGAGTGGCGGCCTCGGCCGGGTAGCGCCGCTCGGTGCGGTGGGCCCCGGGCTCCCCTTTGTCAGTTGGCGGCCAGAGGAGGTGCGGAGGGGTTCAGGAAATACCGAGCCAGGCCTCGCGAGCTTACCGGGACGCGGGCCGCGGGCCGCCGCCTTTTGTCCGCCGGGGCCAGGGGGCCGCTCGGTGTCGCTGCGCCGCCGCTCGCTCCCTGTTTACACTCGCCAGCATTCAGGCGCCATTTCCCGCCGCCGCGCGCACACACAGGGAGAGGACGGCTCCCGCCCGGGAGCCCGGATGCACCGCGTGCCCGCGCACGTTGGCCCGGGGAGGAGGATGCGGCGGCGCCTGGGCCACGCCCACGATTCCCAGCCCTTCAGCGAATCAGCAGCCGGTCTCGTCACCGGCCCCTCGGTTCGCGCCAACTTCAAACGTCAAGACTAAGTGCGTGTGCGAGACTCGCGCCGCGCGCCTGGTCAAGTCTCCTCGGGACCTCATCGCCGAGGCGTCTCACCCCCCCCCCCCCCCGTCCCCAGGCAGCCCCACACCCCCAGAGTGTCCCTCCTCCCCCCCACCCCCCCGGGCAGTCCTCCTTCCCCCCCCCTCCGGGCAGTCCTCCTTCGCCCCCCCCCGGAGACCTCTCTCTCCCCCCCCCCCGGCAGTCCTCCTCTTCCCCCCCCCCCCGGCAGTCCTCCTCCTCCTTCCCCCCCCCTCCGGGCAGTCCTCCTTTCCCCCCCCCTCGGGGAGTCCTCCTTCCCCCCCCCCCGGAGACCTCCTCTCTCTCCCCCCCCCCCCGGGCAGTCCTCCTCCCCCCCACCCCCCCGGGCAGTCCTCCTCCCCCCCACCCCCCCGGGCAGTCCTCCTTCCCCCCCCTCCGGGCAGTCCTCCTTCCCCCCCCCCTCGGGGAGTCCTCCTTCCCCCCCCCCCCCGGAGACCTCCTCTCTCTCCCCCCCCCCCCCCCGGGCAGTCCTCCTCCCCCCCACCCCCCCGGGCAGTCCTCCTTCCCCCCCCCTCCGGGCAGTCCTCCTTCGCCCCCCCCGGAGACCTCTCTCTCCCCCCCCCCCCCGGCAGTCCTCCTCTTCCCCCCCCCCCCCGGCAGTCCTCCTCCTCCTCCCCTCCCCCCCGGGCAGTCCTCCTCCTCCCCCTCCCCCCGGAGACGACTCCTCCTCCCCCCCCCCCCCCGGGAGTCCTCCTTTCCTCCCCCCCCACCTCGGGGAGTCCTCCTCTGTTTAAAACAATCCCAGCTTATTCACACAAAAATCTTGTATCTCTATTGATCCATGTACTTGTAACATTTTCATATGCTGGTGTTCATTCTTTGTGACATTTTGGAGCTTCAAATGATATGCAAACTTTGAAATTAGTACTATATGGGCACCTAGTTCATCAATATGTTAAAATAAGTATCCATTTTTTTTATAAACTTTATTTATGTCGTTCATAGAACAATTAGTACACAACATATACAACAATTAACCTTAAACATTAACGTTATTTTTAATATATAGAAAAAAGTTTTTAAAAAACCCTCCAGAGGAGAGCCATAAAGAAAAAAAATAAATTGAAATGTAAATATTCTGAATATAACAACCACTTATTAATAAAAAAACTAGTTATCATGTGAAACATGTAATTTTTTCCATTATTAAACAATATCTCATCTCATTATGCCAACTATTAATATTAATCATATTTGTATCTTTCTAGCAATACATTTTTTCACTACAGATAAAGCTAAATATACAAAAGCAAGTTGAAACTTATCTATTCCCAAACTTTTCAAAGGTTGCAAACTACCCAATAAAAACACTGTCGGATCTAAAAGTATTTTAATCTTATACAGGTATTCTAAAAACAATTGAATTTTCTTCCAAAAAGATTGTATATGTATACATGACCAAACAGCATGAAAAAAAGTTCCAATAAAAAACATCTAAAACACAAATCTGATTCATGAAAACCATACTTTCTTAATTTTTCAGGTGTTAAGTATAATTGATGTAAAAAATTATAGTTAATCATTGCATAACGTGCATTTATCAATCTAGTTACACTATCATAACAGATATCTAACCAATTATCCTCGGAAAAAATAAAACCAATGTCCGCTTCCCATTTACGTTTAGATCTATCCCAACCCTTTTTATCCATACCATCCTGTAATATTTGATACACAGATGAAATATAACCTTTCTCTGGTACCTTCATAAGAAAAATCTCAAATTTAGTCATTTCAGGTAAAATCATATCTCTACCAAACGTACGTTTTACCAAAGATAGAATTTGGTAATAGAGAAACATAGAGTTCTTATCAACACCAAAACTGTCCCTCATCTGATTAAAAGATAAAAATTTACCCTCTTTAAAACAGTCTTCTAAATTCTTCACACCTTTAACGCTAATGCAATAAACTTCGATTATGTATTTAAAAAAAAGTTGATTATTATACAACGGAGTCAAAGCCGATAATTCAGCCCTAGAGCCTATCATTTTATTTTTCTTAATCCATAGCTTCATTAAATGTTTTAGTATAGCCACATTATATTGTTGTAACAAATTTATATTCCATCTAAACAAAAATTGATGTATTTCAAATTCAGAAATATTTGCCATCTCAATTTTGGCCCAACTAGGAGGCCGTTCCAAATCCATCAAAGAACTAATAAATTTAAGTTGGGCTGCTTCTTAATAACTTTGAAAATGTGGTAAATGTAATCCCCTAACTCATATTTCCAAGTTAATTTATTCAAAGCTACTCTCAAAAATTTACCTCTTCATAAAAATTCCCTAACCATTTTATTCGAATCTCGAAAAAAATTATTATCAAGTAAATACGGAATAGATTGAAACAAATATTGCATACGCAGAAAAATATTAATCTTAATTGTATTTATCCTATCCAATAGATTAATAGGTAAATCTTTCCATTTAATCAAATCAGTTCTAATTTTTTTTTATTAACAGAACATAATTTAATTTATATAAAGATTGATAATCAACATTTAGAATTATACCCAAATATTTAATTCAATCAGTCCATTTCAATGAATAACATCAAAATGTCATAACAACCAAAAAAAAGTAGAATAAGAAGATTCTTCTATTCATCCAAGAGATTCCAGTCTCGGAGATCTCATTTCAAAAAAAGTTGGACTCTTTCCATTCCCATTTTTCCCATTTCTTCCGTTTCCAAAACAAGCAGATTTTTCTTTAGGAGACAATGGTGGGCTACATCTTTGTCCTCTTATGTTTGGGAATGAATCAGCAAAAATCATTGCTTCACGATCATTCTCAAAAAACCAAAATTGATGATCGCCATAAAACACCTTCAACACTGCCGGGTAGTGAAAAAAAGACTTATAACCTTTATGCCACAAAACTTCTTTAACTGGATTAAATCGACGTCGGCGTTGAATGACCTCGACTCAAGTCAGGATTTAAAAAAAACTCTACAATTCTGAATCAATAGTGGAGTTTGTCGTTGCCTTGCATTTTGCACTGCTAGTCAAAGTATTGCTTCTCTGTCCATATAATTCAAACATCGAATTATTATCGGTCTCGGTGGTTGACCAGGTAAAGGTGTTCTTCTTAAAGCTCTATGAGCTCATTCCAATACCAAGCCTCCAGAAAAAAAATTCTTGTCCTAATACTTGTGGGATCCAGTCTTTAAAAAAAAACGAAGAGGATCTTATCCTTCCACACCTTCTGGCAAACCAATAATTTTCACATTATTCCTTCAACTTTGATTCTCCAAGTAGTCTATTTTTCTCTCCAACTCCTTCTCACGTTCTCTCAATTCTATAACTGATTTTTCAACCTTCAACACTTTTTCTGTTAGAAACCACTTGCTGTTTACATTCCAAAAAAGCAGACTGACATTTTAAAAAATCTTCACAAGATGCTTCCACACGTACTTTAACTGTATTCATTTCTGAACTTATACCAGCATTCATTTGAACCATCTCATTCATTAAAGGTTGAATGACAGCATTTAACTGCATACATTGTAGCTCAGAAAAGCTCAGCCCTGCTTTCTCTAACGTAGTGGCAGAATGAGGTAACTGCAACTCCTGCTGCAACTCAACGAAAGGCTTTTAGAGGTTTTGCTGCGAGTCTTGACCCCGACTTCCTCAGGGGGTCGCCGCTGGTCTCCTCCCGCAGCTCGTTGTTTTTGCGCAAAATCACGGAGGAAATCGATATCTTCAGGTTGAAATGCTTCCTGATGCATTTCAAATAATGGAGTCGTCTTCCTGCATCCTCCCTCCGTTAAAATCAAGAGGCTTCCAGAATCGGGATCCACTTCTTGGGAACACGCACCTTCTTCCAGAGAACGGGTAATTCCAGCACCATCCTTCACTTGGTGAGTAGTAGACATTTTTTTTTTCAGCTCCCACAGGCAGTCTTTGTGGTTTAGACACTGTAGAAATTAAACCTGAAGCTGTAACAAGTCGTTTAGGCCCAAATCTTCAGCACTTCGAAAATGTAACTTCTTCTGCACTTGAGGTTTAATCTTTTTACTATTAATGACCATAATAGTTCCTTAATACTTTAAACTAAAATTTAAAATGTTTAAACTTGAAAACAAAGGGTTAAAAAACAGGTACTTAAAAATATGGCCAGAGAGGTCGAGATTACACGTCTAGACTCTATGCCATCTTGCCATGCCCCCCATAAGTATCCATCTTAACAATGAACACTGGGGAAATACTGCTGTGCTTCCAGCCTGAAAAGTAAGTTATTGTCCACTACTTTTGACTACCCTCTCTACATAATCATTATACTTCAGTTTTACCAACTTCCATTAAATTGTACTTTGTCAAACATCCACAGGGCCATTCATGCAACATCAGGCACATGAAGCATGCCCATTTATCATTAGTTCAAGGAACCTGATCAAAATAGTTAAATGCATGATTTGCCTTTAACTTATCCATGCTTGCAGCATGGTGTGGTCACAAAAATCCATGCTTGAGGCTTTTGTGAAAATTTACATAAAAATAAAATATTCACATTGTATAGGCAGTGACACTTACCAACTGCAATTTATTATTTTCCCCAGTGCTTGAAGAAAACTGAAGGAAATTACATTTTTACAAACATGTTGCTGTCGTGGGGAAGAATCCAGTGGGTTGAAATGTCAGTATGTTGCATGTGGTTCGAATGTAGCGTCTATCCATGAAATGTCGAGTCTATTCCATTCTTTTCCAATTAGCAATACTATAAACTCAGTTTTAAAGTTATGCCCACCTGCTGCAAGCAGACTTTGAGGAGATAATGAGTAGTTTATCTGTCACCAGATGATGTCACACCGCTGGTGTCTACTTTGATGAGAGCTGGAAATAAGGCAAAAGCTTTTTCGGATGATATTTTAAAATAATTTCTTTTTGTTGAATACTTAAAAGGATTAAAAGAAAGCTTTTGCTTTGCCAAAATTCTCTCTCTCGAGAGAGAGAGAGAAAAGAAAATCTCCCTGATATCTCAGCAGAGTTGCCAACTGTTTTTGTTGCTGGAATTTTCAATCCACTTGGCTCTGGTTCAATCCATTGTGTTCCCCCCTGTCTTAATCACTGCTTTGTCACTATGTCCATCCTCTCAGTAAAGGGACATCATCCAACTAGATGAGGTAAGAATTTATTATATATACACAAGTATCATTTAAAATTCTTACTTGCTGCAGCCAAACAGGTGTGTAAGGTACACCAACTACAATAGAATGTTAATTTACCAGAGGTGATAATAACTACGAAAGAATAGATAAATATTCACAGATGGAGTTTGTGCAAGAAGTGACACTTCAGTTGTGAAGATGGATCTTTTGGAGGTGCTGGAGTTTATGGTTTGGGTTTGTGCAGTTCAGGGGAGGTCTGATAGCTGCTGGAAAGGAACTTTTCTTGAATCTCGAGTTACTGGACTTAAGGCATCTGTCCCTTCTGCCTGACGGTCGCAACAAAGAGGTTGTGAGCGGGGAGATGGGGTCCTTTATGCTGTTGGCTGCCTTCTTGAAGCAATACCTCACATGGATAACCACAAAACAGTCATTCACACTAAATCCACAACTTTCTGAACTAATAGAAGGAAGTTTTCAAGTGTCATGCTATAATTACCTTTAATTTGGTTCACAGCATCTCCAATATCTATCATAAGCATTATCATTTTATCTGTGATATAATTTTTGAATTCATTTTCAATCTCAGTTTACAAGGAGACAAATCATGAAGCCTGAATATTCCTTTTGAGTGAGACTATAGCACTGTACATTGCACATACTGATCAGAAATCACAGTAAATTCCCCCCCCCCCACTATCCAGTATGGATGGGGATTGGTAGATGCCAGATAAATGTATTTCCCGGTTGCTTGAGATTGCATGATTGGCAAACCAATCACGAGGTGTGCCAATTTTAGACCGTTGGATTCTTTATCTTTTTCTTGCGCAATTTTCTTTGCAGGTTGCTTGAATTGTAGGTAACAAGGATTTTATAGCTGGGGGTGGGAAATCAGGGTAGGTTAGAGACATTAATGTAGCCATTCAGTACATATCTTACGATTAATTTCCCTCTTCATTATTTCCCTCTACATATTTGTATAAATTAAATACCTGTACCTACATAATACAAAATCCAGGTTACAGTATATACAGTTATGTATTGGAAATTTATTGATTAAATTCTGGCATACAATTTTGATGAGTTCATTAATGTTGAGTCTATTGATGACGAGATGCTGAGAAGGAGAACCTTCCATCTCTTCCATTTACAATTAGTGGGTGTAATATTTTAACATGTTGGGATTGACCTTGAAGATTTGCTCATTTTGTCAATGTATATGGATGAGCACTTGAATTGTCTATAGTCTCAATGTTGGTAAATGAGATGAGTGTGGATGTCAGTTGGCATGGACACAGTGGTCCATAGGACTGGTTTCTATGCTGGACCACATTACCCCAAAGCAAAAGGGGTGGTGTGATAGAGGTCAACTAGTAAGCTCACAGCACTGTCACACATGTTCAGTTCTAGTCTCAGGTACCGTCTATGACTGGGGTGTCCCGTGGTGCTCCAGTTTATTCCCACATCCAAAGGCATATGGATTGGTAGGTTAAATGACCACCTAAATTACCTCTGGTGTACCTGAGTGGTAGAATTTCAGGGGAGCTGATGATCACATCAATGGCACCAAGATGGAGAGAGTAGATCACTAAGTTCTTGTGCACAAATATCTCCAACCATCTGTCATGGTCTATCCACATTGATGCTGGAAGTGAAGATCCTCTACTTCTCCAGAAGCCTGAGGAAATTTGGCATGTCCCATGTCTCTCAAAAACTTGCAGATAGTATCCCATCACCCCAAAATATTTACATATACAATTTAAATATGATTATGTAGTGTGTACATACCAGGGTCCAGATAAATGCTGTTTTGGTGGGTTATATATGTAATCAAATGACAATAAACCTGGATGGGGAAAGTTCTATCCACGACTGCAAAAAAAAACATGGCTCAAACTATCACATCCTCCATTGCTCTTCCCACTGCCTTAGAAAAAGCAGCCAACATAGTAAAAGACACCCCTCCCATTGGGAGGGTTCACAAGTGTGAGATCACACACCCTTAGATTCAAAGGCAGCTTCTTTCCTGCTGTTGGCAGATCCCTGAATAAACCTCACAGTAAAATAATGTTGCTCTCTGGAGCTCTACAATGTTTTATTTGCTGCATTTGTATTTGGTTGACTTATAGGATATCACAAACTTCATTGTACACTTGATAACTGAATTTGACTGTGGAGAGAATAAAAATACAATTAATGTAGGATTAAAATAATTGGATGGTTAAAATAATTGGATGGTTGGTGTGGACTCCAAGGCCATTTCAATGCTGTATCTACCTAGTACTGGACTCACCTTGAGATGGCAATGGCTTTGTACATGCCCCAAATTACCTATAACTTTTTTTTAAGAAAAAAAACTCTAAAAGTGAATAAAAGTGCTTCATATAATGATTGAGAGCTTAGCAGAATACAGTTTACATCCTTGAAACCTGGTTTTGGACTTTTATTGATGTGCAGTTTAGTAAAACTGATGAACTTTAAATCACTTCACTGGAAACTGAAAGCAGAAAATGCTGGAAACACTCAGTGGGTGTATTAGATTGACAACCTTTTTAAGGTTTTAATAAAAGATCAACCTGAAGTGTTCATTCGTTTCCAATAGAGGCTCCTTGGCCTGTTAAGTGTTTCCACCATTTTATGTTTGATTTGCAGGGATAGCATTACTTATCACAAAGTTAACATGGAAAAACAAGCAGCATTTTTTGTTCAAAGGATTTCAAGTTACAGCATTTCCCCAAATAGTGTTGTCCTCTTTATTTTGGTTGCAAATTCTTAGAAACATGTCCTGCTGCAGAAGATGAAATTTCTGACAGCTCTGTATAATTCACTGACATTTGTATTTTTCATTATTTGAGAATTTTTTTTTTGTGTTTGACCCCATTCTCCCTCTGCTTTTATTCTTGTACCATTGATACACACGAGTAGATGCAATTGATCAGCAATCCATAAAGGCAGATGCTGAATTCTTAAACCAAATTAATAAAACTGAAATTCTGTGCCTCTGACATATTTTCCTGGCATAAACTTGTCAGTTTAAAAAAACCAAAAAATTTCCATTTACTTTGGTTTTAAATCAGTTAAAACCAAAATAATTCGAGCCGACATATTGTTAATAATTTCCATCTGCCTACCTGCCACCTGGACCGAAGCCCAGATTTCTTGGCTGACACCCTCATCTGTCTTTGATTCTTCTCAACTCAACTATTCCAACACTCTTCTGGACAGCCTGCCTCAATTTTACAAATGTGAGCTCACCTAAACTCTGCTGGCTGTGTCCTACACTGACTTGTTTTAAATCCAAGCTAAGCAATACTCAAGATAAATATTCTCCATTGCTTCCAATGCCCCATTGTTGCAGCCTTTTAATCTGCCCTAATTTGGACAGCCCTGGTCACAAGGATGGACATACCAGCTCTGCCCTCCCATTGTAATCTTTAAAATAACTGGTAATGGGGCCATGTTCACCAAAAAAAATCAGGGTGCTATATATGGCCATTTAAAGGCTATAGTCATTCAGTATTGAACAGGCCTTTCAGCTATGCTAACAAGTTGGCATTCTAGGCGAGACATATTTACCTTCATTTGGGACATCCCTTCTAAATCTGTCCTTTGGGTACATCTGTCAAATATAGTTAAACATAACTATGTTATCTATTTCTATAGCTTTCTCTGGCACTTTGTTCCAGATATAGACCATACTCTGAAGCATTTGCCCTTCAGGTCCCTCTTAAATCTCTCACCTTAATGGGAACAAAGATTGACCATTCTCTTTATCTATGCCCCTTGTGTTTTTTTAAAACCTTTGCAAGGTCATGCATACACTCCAGGGTATTAAAGATACAAACTTCTCCCAATAACTCAAGCTGTCAACTCCCAGTAAACTGTATAATGGCCAGCATTAACATAGTGCAGTGCAGAAACAGACATTTCAGCGCACAATAAATCCAGGTGGCAGGTAGGACATCCCCAATTTTAATTTCTCCACTACTCACACAAGAACTTGTAGTTGTCAAACTCCTGAAATTTTCTCCTTAAACATTTCCTTTTAAGTCTTGTGAAAGGCATTTGTAGAGATGGATGGACTGGCCAGTCCAAACTTACTTGACCTTTCCTAACCCCTCCCTTGGCTCCTCCCTGGATTTCCTAATAAAGGCTGGTGTGCCTGGATTTTCCCCCTCTTGGTCAAGTAGTGTATCAGTAAAAGCTCAGGTTTTTGGTAATCAAACCAAATCTTTAATAAGCCTTTGCAAATTCCAATCTTGTTACTTTAAGGAATCAAGGCAAACAGATTGAACATGGTCCGGAACTAGTAGGCAGCAAATCCTAGCGAAGTCCATCAAAAGCTGAGCTCCTGACCATTAAAGCCATAAGCATGAGGCACGGTCTCAAGAAGGCAGCCACCAACATCAAATGATCCCATCACCCTAGTCAGTCTTGTTGCTATTTTCAGCCTAAAGTCGAGCACTACAAGTTCAAGAACAGTTCTTTGGCTTCCCAACACACACCTCCCCCCCCCACCCCAAAACAACTTTCCTGGCTCTTGAATCTTCTTATTCCACCCTAACCTTAAAATTACTCCAAGTCCAAAGACCTGGCTGTACTATTATAACACTTTTTGCACTAACTGCAACCAAATATTTCTGTTCTTTTATCTATCTTGTGGTAGTTGATTCCTTTATACCAAGAATTTGAATGACTGTATATGACAATACACTTGTAAGATTTCACCACTCCTAGATCACCTAAGACAGCAAGATAAAGAAAAAAGCTCTCTGTAACCTGACAAATATGCATATCCCAACCCATGCATTGAAATCATCTTGGCAAATTGAAGACACAGATTAGTTTATATTGCAATTCTTCCCGAGCAGAACTGAATCATTATCTACCCTTAGTGGAGACTGACCTCAACAATACCAATTTTCATCTCATTGCCTGGAGTGGATTTGGAACTTCAAGTCACATTTATGAAAAGCATGATGAGAAAAAAGAAATTAGAATAGGCCACAGTTCCTCATGCCTTGAGCAACAAGTAATTTCACAAAATGATGACCGAAATAACACTTTCCTTAGCTGGCTTCTCAGTACATAATCCAGAAAAGCATCTTGTATAACATTCTTCGTATTCAATGGTTTCCAATGGTGTGATTTATGCAACACCCATTACAACTACTAGGTTAAAAAAGGTTCAATTCTCCCAAGTTATTTATACCCGTGACACTGTCACTGACCAAGAGCTGATGATCCACAGGACAGAAGCTTGATACCAACATTTAATTCTCTTTGGCTTGGCTTCGCGGACAAAGATTTATGGAGGGGTGATGTCCACGTCAGCTGCAGGCTCGTTTGTGGCTGACAAGTCCGATGCGGGACAGGCAGACACGGTTGCAGCGGTTGCAAGGGAAAATTGGTGGGTTGGGTTTTTCCTCCTTTGTCTTTTGTCAGTGAGGTGGGCTCTGCAGTCTTCTTCAAAGGAGGTTGCTGCCCGCCGAACTGTGAGGCGCCAAGATGCACGGTTTGAGGCGATATCAGCCCACTGGCAGTGGTTAATGTGGCAGGCACCAAGAGATTTCTTTAGGCAGTCCTTGTACCTCTCCTTTGGTGCACCCCTGTCTCGATGGCCAGTGGAGAGCTCGCCATATAACACGATCTTGAGAAGGCGATGGCCCTCCATTCTGGAGACGTGATCTACCCAGCGCAGTTGGATCTTCAGCAGCGTGGATTCGATGCTGTCGGCCTCTGCCATCTCGAGTACTTCGATGTTGGTGATGAAGTCGTTCCAATGAATGTTGAGGATGGAGCCACTTCATACTTACATACAGAACATAAACCAGCCTCTTGCCCCTTCAACCCCACCACAAGTCCAAACACCCATTTTTATACGCATCCTATCCAAACCTATTTTCCACACACATTCAGATTTACTTTAAAGGCACTGTCAAGCAGATTCCTAGGGCCAGAAGATACACTCAAACCCAAGTGGATCCAGGGCAGACTTCAGTGAACCAAATGTGATATTAAGAATCCATTGAGTAGTTCATTTAACACCAGTTCTTTACTCCAGATTTTTTGCCATGATACAATCTCTCCTCCAGATAGTTAGGCCAGATCTTTACTTATCCCACTGGAGTGGTAATCCTATGTTCTGGTATGCTCTGCAGTTAATCCAGGTGATACATTTATAATTAATAGTATACCACGTCAACTCAAGTAAACTGTTTATTCAAAATTTTGCAAAGAACAGAAACCACAGTACCACACAACATTTTACAGTTTCACAATGCTAAAAGTTCAGAAAGAAAACCCAGTAAAATGATTTAACTTTTAAATAAATGGCAGTAGTAGATTGCCGGTGACTAGTAGTGAGCCTCAAGGATCCATTGTTCTTTGTCATTATTATCAACGATCTGCATTATGCAGATGACACTAAGGTAGTGTATAGTGAGGACGACTCTCAAAGCTTGCAGTAGGATCTGAACCAGCTGGAAAAATAGCCTATGAAACAGATGAAGTTTAATGCTGATAAGTGAGGCGTTGCACTTTGGAAAGACAAACCAGGACTTGCTCAGTAAATGGTAGAGAACTGCAACAGAACAGTGAAATCTGGGAATAAAGATACACAATGCTTTTAAAGTGGCATCCTATATAGTTCAGGTTGTAAAGAGCTTTGGGCACCTTCGCCTTCGTAAATCAAAGTACTGAATACAGGAGTTGGGATGTTGTATAGAATTTGGCAAGGCCAAATTTGCAGAATTGTGTACCCACAGGAAAGAAAAATTGCAAGAATGCAGAAAAAATTTATGAAAGCCTGGATTTGAAGAGCTAATTTATTGGGAAAGGATGAACAGGTGAGGACTTTACTCACTGGAGCACAGAAGGAGGGGAGATATGATGCAGGAATACAAAATTATGAGGGGTATAGATAGTGTATATGCAAGCAGGCTTTTTCACCCCACTGAGGTTGAATGAGAGGAACTAGAGAAAATGGGCTGAGATCAAAAGGCAAAATATTCAGGGGAATTTCTTCACTCAGGGTAGTGAAGAGTGGATCAAGTTGCCAACGATTTCAACATTGGAGAGATTGGATAGGTACGTGGATGGGAGGGGCATGGAGGTGTATGGTCTGGGTGCAGGTCAATGGGTCTCAGCGCTGACTAGATGGGCCTGGTTCTGTCCAGTAGTGTTCTTTGATTTTATCTTAAAAATCAACCCAGTCTGTTGTTAAAAAGCTGTGCAGAGACCAAACCACAGATACTTAACTACACAACTAAATTTGATAATTACAGGTTAAATACCTGAGTTTAGAAATTCAGTAACCCAATCGTAATGACCACGACCTAGGAAATAATACAACAGGTCAGAAGTTCTGACAAAAATGAGCTAAAATTCAGTTTTTTGTTAATCTTGTAAAATGCACAATTTTCCAGCATCATGTTCCAGTAACCACTTGAATTTTTGAGGGATTCTACATTTATTGAAAACTACCTCATCCCAGTTAAAGTTAGAAGGTTTATAAAGTCTGAAAATAATCAACTACTGAAAATCACATTTCTTCAAAATCTAACATTCTGCTCTCATCTCCCCTTTTCAAGCATAATCTTTACAATCAAATTGACCACTTGAATGAACATTCTAACTAAACAAGATTTCAATGTTGCTGAAAAACATTTCTCGTCTTTCCTTACTCTGCTTTCGGCAGCTACCACTCAATGCACGCCCCTGCCCCCACAGAGGGCCAAGGAACATTTAAGAGGAGCCAGGGACTGAAATAAAAATATTGGGGTGTTTTTAATGTAGTCAGTAGAGGTACAGAGGAAACCAACTAAATTTGTCTGATTCTGGTGCCTTTCTCTGTGAAACAAAGGTTGAGATGGCTGAGTTAGAGGGTTCTGCGTTTTTAAACGTACACAAAAAGCTACATCATTTTTAAAAGCTCCAGCGCAGCAATCTTCAATATATTGCAGTGTTGATTTTCACAAGAGTAGCCAACAAGAATAAAGACCATACCCAAAACGACAAGTTGTGTTTTTTAATTTTATTTAATGTTGCAGACATGACAGCAAATTTTCAGTGGACAGAAAATTCCCAATATTGAGTCCATTTAAAAATGCTCAGTATGTGTCTAACCATTAAGCAACAATAACTACAGACACATGTCATTCTGTACCAGTTTTCAAGATGGATCATTCTTTCTGCATTGCAGCTCTCTCAGATTCAGCAAACAGCCTGCATTACACTGATCTGCATGGAGCAGTATTCAGATTTCATTGCACTCTCTAGACTTGCATTGCAAAACACAAATTTACACAAATTGCTGGAAGCAAAAGGAATGCACATGAGAAAAAAAATCAATACCTATACTAGACTGCTGTTGAAGAGAGTTGAGATTAATTTCATTTTCTTCATTGTAAATTACAATATCTATACATTCAGCTTGTTTAAAAAGTCAGAATGTATTCAAATCACCAGAATAGATCCTTGTCACTTCTTGCAAAGAGCCGCAGCAATTTTCACAGAACAAATCCAAAAAATTTATAGTCGACTGTACAATTACAAATGATTCAGCTATTTAGTTGCAGGTTTTTTTTAAATACATTAAATTTAAAACCGATCACTTACCAAATGCTACTTTGAACTTGAAATAGCAGATTACTGCTGATCCATATTTAATGAACTCAACCATTCAAACTAAAATTTCTTCATAAAATCTTCAAAAGTACAAAATATACAAAATAATGTGCAGAGGTAAACGAAACTCCTCCCACCCCCTCCCCAAAATGTTTGAAATGTAGTCAATCTAAACAAGTTGCATTTAAATTTTAAGAATATTATTAGTCTGCATCTCTTCCTTCTATTTCACCCAGCATTGATAGGTTCAAGTTTTATCAAGGAAAGCACTTGTAAAAAGGCCAGGCCACAACATACAATGATTTTGCATTATTGCATTGATGTTATCATCAGGATTCCTTCCGGAGTTCAAAAACCCTGGCTCAGTCTCGTATCAAATAGTTACAAACCAACTCCAAAGCGCTGGTTATCATATACAGGATTGTTCGCAGCCTCACGAAAGTCTTGTCCATCCTCTTCTACCATTGGAAACAAGATAATCCACATTAGTACAGCTGAATTAATTAATTCACAACATACATTAAAAGTTTTAAAACTAGGATTAAAATCTTTAAAATAAAGCAAAAAAACAAGTAAAATCCATAGAATTGAGATGTTCATTCTTTTCACTCAAGTTGTGGCTCAGCAAGTGGCTTCTGTGAGATCTTTCAAAGCAATTAGTGAAAACTGACCATGGAGAAAACCATAGCAGAACACTATTTGGTCTCTTCCCAATGCTTGCAGTTCAGTGGGGACTATGGATCATAAATCAGCAGTAGGCAGGATGTTTGTTTCTCCTTCCTCAAAATGAATGTGGAGGATGCAAAAGCTATTCAGCCAATCATTCCAGGACCATGCAGAAAGATTCCAGTGTCATCTTGGTGTTTAACGATTAGAACTAGTATGTTGGTGAAAAATGTATTAACCGGAGATTTCTAATAAATAGCAATTTTGGTAACCTATACCATAGTCCAGAAATATCAACCTGATTTTATGAAATGGAATTTGAGGATCCACAGGGGGTTTAGGCAATTTGCTGATATTTATCAAAAATAAAGGTTCTCAACACATTATAGTAGATGTTTAATAAAAAAAAAGTAGGGACAAATGAATTTCTCAAGTGGGAGACAAGTATGGAAACAAGAAGAGCTATCAAGTCCTCAACTACTCACCAATAAAATACTCATATTATTCGAGTTGACACAAAACATACTCAAGGATTGACCTGTTCCTGTTGTCAGCCCACATCCAAGGGAAAGTTATAAAAACGGAATTTCAAGCTAGATTGTTAATTATCGGATCACTCACCCCTGTTATTAGCAATAGAGCTGGAGGACATCCCTCCGAGAACGTACAGATGGAGATTAAACTCCATGCTACTTAAAAGACAGGATTTTAGAGAATTCATTGAGCGCCAAATTAAAATGTACTTTGAAATAAATACAGAATCAGTGAAAGATAAATTTATACAATGGGATGCAATGAAAGCTTTCATCAGAGGGCAGATAATAAGTTATGTAACTAAGATGAAGAAGGACTACAATCGGGAAATAGAACAGCTGGAAAGGGAAATAACAAATACAGAAAAAGAATTAGCAATAAAGGAAGATACAACTAAAAGAAGAGAATTGGCAAACAAAAAAATAAAATACGAAACACTACAAATGTACAAGGTGGAGAAGAACATAATGAAGACAATGCAGAAGTATTATGAGCAAGGAGAAAAAACGCACAAAATACTGGCTTGGCAGCTTAAAACAGAACAAATAAAAAGAACGGTATTGGCATCAAGGAAAAAGGATAAATAAATTACATAACCCAATGGAGATCAATGAAAACTTCAAGGAATTTACGAGCAATTATATCAAACTGAGAACGAAGGGAAAGAAGACAAAATAAAGGAGTTTCTAGCTAAAATTGAACTACCGAAATTGCAAGAAGAGAAGCAAAATTAATTGATAAATCATTTGAAATAGAGGAAATACAGGATATATTAAAAAAACTATTGAACAATAAAACGCTGGGAGAGGACAGACTCCCAATAGAATTGTAAGAAAACATTTAAAGACTTATTAATTCCTCCTCTCCTGGAAGTAATGAATCAGATTGAAGAAACACAAAACATGCCAGATTCATGCAAAACAGTAAAGACAGGGAAAGATCCACTAACACCAGCATCGTATAGACCAATATCTCTACTTAACTCAGATTATAAGATAATTGCTAAACTATAAGCAAACAGATTGGCTGACTGTATACCAAAAATAGTAAAACTAGATCAAACTGGATTTATTAAGATAAGACACAAGGAAACAAGACGCCAACAGTGGCGGTTGCCTTAGACGCAGAGAAAGCCTTTGACAGAGTAGAATGGAATTATTTATTCAAAGTACTACAGAGGTTCAACCTACCAGAGAAATATATTAATTGGATTAAAGCGTTATATAAGGGACCATTGGCGAAGGTGACAGTAAATGGATATATATCAAACCAATTTAAATTAAGCAGGTCAACTAGGCAGGGATGTCCACTATCTCCCTCACTGTTCGCGTTAGCTATAGAACCCTTGGCAGAACTGAAAGAACAGAAAATGAAATAAGAGGATAAAAATAAAAGAGAAGGAATATAAAATCAGTCTATTTGCAGATGACGTCATAGTATACGTAACAGAACCATAATTATCAATAAAAGGATTACATAAGAAATTGAAGGAATATGGAGAAGTATCGGGGTACAAGATCAATGCAAATAAAAGTGAAGCGATGCCAATGAATCACCATTTAAATGGCAAACACAAGCAATCCGATACCTAGGTATTCAACTAGATAATAATCTAGGGCATCTATACAAATTAAATTTTCAGCCATTAATGAAGAAATTACAAGATGACGTAGAATATTGGAAAGATTTACCACTAACACTGATAGGAAGGGTAATTTGCATTAAAATGAATATCTTCCCAAGGATACAATACCTATTTCGATCGTTACCAATTCCCTTAACAGAGAAATTCTTCAATGACCTAAAGAAAATAATAAGGAAATTCTTATGGAAAGGGTGGGAAAACCGAGGATAGCGCTTGATAAATGAACAGAATGGTACAAACAAGGGGGCTTACAGCTACCAAACTTTAAGAATTATTATAGAGCAGCACAATTAAGACACCTATCAGATTTTTATCAAACAAGGAAAAAACCAGATTGGACCAGATTAGATAAAATAGGGGAGAAGGTACCTGAACATATACTATACAAGTGGGATGAAAAGCTGGTGCAACATAGGAATTCACCAGTACTGCATCATCTACTCAACATTTGGAAGAAGATTCACGTAGAAAGTAAAAAAAAACAAATTACCAACTACCAAAATTAATATTGACGCAAAATTAACTAATCCCTTTCACAATGGATAACCTTTCCTTTAGAGAATGGGAGAGAAAAGGGACCTAAAGAAAAGAAAATTGTTTTTTGGGAAATAATTTATTATCATTTGAACAAATGAAGTACAAATATGGTATAACTCATGGTACAACATTTGCATGCCACCAACTGAAAACCTACTTGAAGGACAAATTGGGAAGCAGGCTGAGGTTACCAGAAGGAAGCAGTTTTGAATATGTGATTACAGACACAATGATAATTAAAAGATTTATAACAAACATCAAATTGGAAGAGAAAGAGAACGATGAAATAAGCTGTAACCCAAACAAAAGTGGGAACAAGATCTAAACAAAGATAAAGAATGAAACATGGGAAAAGCTATGCTCCGAAACTATGAGAAATACAATAAACACGAGATTACGCATGATGCAATATAATTGGTTACACAGGCTATACACCTGTAGAGCTCGTCGAAAGAATCAAAGACTTGTTGATCCAAACCAAGGCTTTTATTAGCAAAAGGCAGGAGCTCTTCACAGGTGGCCGACCAGTCCGGAATGATCCGACCTGGCTACGGACACAACCCTTCAAGGCCCAGACAGTAGGCGTGGCTTAGCTCTCAGCCAATTGCTGTAAGCACAGTCTAGATACTGTAACTATATACATTGGTGATAGATCTGTACTATCACAACACCACACCCCAAAAGTTAAATAAATGGGACCCAACAGTATCAGATAGATGTTTTTGCTGTAAGAAGGAAACAGGAACAACAGTACATGCAATTTGGGCATGTGAGAAAGTGAAAAGGTTTTGGGAAGATCTAAATCAGGTATTAAATAAAATCACAAAAAGTAACATACCAAAAAATCCAGAGATATTTCTTCTAAGTAATACAAGAAGAACTTGGCCTCGATTTGGATGAAGCACAAAAAAGATTTATTATGATAGCCTTAGCTGTAGCAAAAAAATGTATAATGTCAACCTGGAAATCAGAAGATAGCCTGAGAATACAGCAATGGTACATAGAAATGAATAAATGTATTCCATTGGGAAAAAAAATAACAATTTAAGAAATAACATCACAGTATTTGAACAAATTTGGTACCCGTACATGGAACACAACAGAGAGGTCCTACCGCGGACCTCCACCACCTAAAATGACAGGATGAGAAGACGAAATGAACTGACCTCATGTGTAAAAGTAGATGACACAATTTTCTTGTTTATTTTCATTCTGTGATGACAATGTTTAATGGGTTTAATGTATTGTCTATGTTGAACGTTTAGTGGGTGGGGAGGGGGTGGGAAGGAAGGAGGGAAGGGAGGGGGAAAAGGGGAGAAATGACACTGTGTATATTCAAGAGGGAAATGTGTGTATTTTGGTCAATATGGTTTATAGTGTGAAAAATATTTTTTTTAAAATACTTGCCAATAACAGTAATTTAGACCAGCCATTCTCAACAGGGGCCTCCAAGGACCCATAGCACATTTAAGTAAAAGCTTTGTTTTCTTTTCAACTCGTCTTTTATGTAGTCAGAAGTACAGAAGAAACCAAAACTTGACTGCTTCACAGAGAAGGAGGCCATATACTTTGAGCAGAGTTAAGGGGGCCGAAGTGGACCACAGCTGAAATAAATGGCTAATTTAGATTAAAAGATAGCATAATATCCAAGTTAGCCAAAGTTAGAAAAGTTAACTGGGAAGAACCTCTAAAGCCCAGCAAATGCATTAAAAGTGGACTCATCTTTCATCACCTTCAATAAATTCCACCAGATGCATTCGCTCTTCCCCTCCCTTTCACATTTGGTATTCCAAAGGGTCCGGCCAGTCTGCACATCCCAGCTCATCCTTCAGTCTCTACCAACCATTTCCCTTGGCACAGCATTTCCTCTAATAACAAAAGATGCAACTTCTGCTCTTCATTTCACCAATTTCTACCATCCAGTGTCCCAACTGGTAGCTTCCACACAAACCAGTGATTCATTTGTATTTCTTCCATTTTAGTACATTTCAATCTGTTTGCTGAGAAACCACTCCGATGGAATGATCTTTTTGAGAACACCTGCTTGGTTTATGAAGTTGACCAAAAGCTTCTAGTTGTCTCTCATTAATTCTCCATCCAACAGCCTTTGCCCCACGGTTCTGACAGTGAGCTCAAGGAACAGTATCATCTGAGTATGTTGCAGTGTTCAGAACTCAAATCAATTAGGTAAAAATCTTTGTCAGAAAGAACCAGTTCTAATAATGTTTTTATTTCAGTGTCTGCAGACTTTCGCGTGTTGCAAGGTCATCCAACTGCAACAATTCAATTCTTTTCACAGATGCCACCCCTCAACAACTGTTTTTAACATTCCAGCAACTGCTATTCTGTATCCCAGTCCAAGCACATTTTCATTACTTTAATCTCCCTCCATTTGCACGTCTTCAGACCAGGAGCCACAATTAGGAGACTGAGCAATTGTGTCACTTGGATTACTTTGGTTTCTATCTTTTCCCACCCCTTCCCCACTTTTCAGGTGTGAAATCTGAATCTTTCCACTGCTGCTGTCTGCATTATTTTTAATTTTATTTTCTGGAAATAAAGTTCACAACATTTTCTAGGAACCAGCCCAAAAACTGCAATTTGTCATTAATTAGCAGAGGAAGCTTGCATTTTTAAAGTTAAATCAGGGATAGGATTGAGTGTCTGCATTGGTATCAGAAGCAGAGCAAACTTGTATTTAAGAGCAAAATGTTCAAAAACAAATTTAGCTACAGTAAGTTCAGGACAGGAGTTTGAAGTTCGCCAAACTGTTTAAAATAAATGGCAAGGTTCCCAAAGGAAGTGCTGATGTTCTCTGCACCCAGATTAGATATTCATTTACTGCATATATATCGAGACAAGCAGGAAACCAATAGAAACCTTGAATTCATGTGTCTGTGACTGACGGCAAGTCTTGAGCATTTATCCTGTTATCCATTCTGAGTTTTGTCAAAGAATTAAGTTACACAATTCATGTAAAAACAATGCTGGAGAGACTCAGCAGGTTTGTGCAACTTATAGGGCAAAAATACATTTAACTTTGCTATATAAAGTACACTATCTAACCTGCTGAGATTCTCCAGCAGTGTGTTCTTACTTCAATCACAATGCCTTATGTTTTTCACAATTCAATAGATTTGTTTACAAATGAATCCAATTTGCATGCAATTTAACACTTTTCAATCTTTATTTATTAGAATAGTAAATCTGCAATTGGGGTATATACAGAGGAGAGGTTTCCTTTTTAATGCAGACTTGACATTCTATTTCCTATAAGTAATGTTAATTGGCCATGACAAGAGGAATACCCTACTGTTAGGATGATATCCAAGTACCTGTAGAGGTACCATTCACGGTGCTTCAGGTTAAAAGGAGTCAAAGCAAGTCCACAGGAATACATTATTCACACAAATATGAAGGGGATGGAGTGGTAGCTATCATGTGCAAGGAAGAGTTTAATTTGCTTTAGACATCGGCTGAGACGCGAGCTGATGAGCCTGCTCCTGTGCTACATGTGAAAGTCTGCAGATGCTGAGATTGTATTAAAAACAAATGCTGAAGGAATTGAGGAGGTCCCACAGCATCCACAGGAGGTAAAGACATAACTGACGCTTCAGGCCTGACCATCAGGGTACAAGTAAAAAGCTATACCTTGAGGAAGGGCTCAGCCCCAAAATGTCTGTTATACATCTAGGGCTCAGCCCTGAAACATCTGTTGTACATCTTTACCTCCCATGAACACTGCAAGACCTGCTGAGTTCCTCCAGCATTTCTGTTTTTCCTATGTCAGAATGATCAGATGGGAATAAGCTTTTAAAAAGTGATATCAGAGAAACAGGGCAAGTTCTTTCTACTTTAAAATGGGACAGAATCTGATTAGAATATTCAGTAATAGAGATTATATAACCCACAATTATACTTGTGGAATGAAGCTCCCAAGAGGCAAATTTATACTGTTCGATTAGACCTTGGCCATCAGTGATAGAGAAGTAAATTAGCCTACACACATGCTCAGAGAAAACAAGGCATGTGCAAATGAACCACTTCAAAAGTGGGAAATGCAAGCATCACATCAGGAAAGGAAAACAAAAAGTCCCCCAAACATCAGTGGCCTTTGTGTGGCTTGCTGAATTTCTCCAGCACTTTGTGAATTGCAAAAAAGCTTAGTTGCAATGGATGATAACATACAGCACATCCCAACCCCTTAAATCCTTCAACTCAAAAAAGTCAAGATTTTTAAACTTTCAAGGTCAGGTTGAGCCCTTCAGATAACCACAACTCAACTTTGCAGGAAGAAGTTGCTTAATCATTGTGCCAAATGATCCCCAGTCAAATCCTACTTTTGGCACCGCAGGTCACAATTCTTTCAAGCACTAGAATGTGACACTTTCTGCCTCTCCCATCCAGAGGCTCATTTCAATCATCTCCCACCCTCCATGGACATATCAGTCATTTTCCTTTCTGATCATGCTACCAGTCACTTTAAATCTGTTTTCCCTTGTATTCACCCACCCCAGAGTTAAACAAATCTTTATTTGCTCAATCCAGGGCCCTCAACTTTGTACCTTCAGCCACCCATTTTCTAAACTAAATGGTGCAGTCTATCCAATCATCCTTGTGGCTAAATTCCAGTCATGGTAACAATCTTCTGCAATCTTAACAGAATTGTATGCAATCCCCATGTTGTGGCTAAAATAGTGTTGCCTCCCTTCTCATATTCTACACCTTGGATAATAAAGGAATGCATCTGGTTTTCAAGTGGAATGCTGGAAATCAATAAAAGTGCTAGAAATACTCAGTGCAGGTAGCATTCTTGGAAGGTCACTGACCTGAAACATTACTTCTGCTTCTCACTGTAGTGTTGCCCGAGCTGCTGAGAATTTCCTGCTGTACTGGAAAAAAAATGGTTTTGAGGCTCTTTCAGTACCACCTGTCCTTTGGGAAAGGCACAAGGTCAGCACAGCAAGTTTCCTGCTAATGAAGATCCCATCTGGCCAGTCCTAACCACTATTTGTCCTCATCATTATCTGCATATCAGAGGAAATTGTTGGCTCTTAACATTTACTGGCACCATTCAAATGCAATCAAAGTTAGAAATCAGAAATGAAAATTGAAAGTGGTTCACTGAAGACAGGCAGTGAAACAGTTGACCTTCACTCAACCGAACCACGTGATGACCAAATCCCAAGCCTGGTTTAACGCCTTGTCTAATCTTACTGTTGATGTCAATATTAGGTAATGTTTTAGAGCAAAATTTGCAAAAGATCAATCTGAAAGTGTAAACCTATAGATGTTGGCCAATAGTTTTTAAATTCCCAAATCAAGTCAAATCAAATTTATTGTCATCTGATTGTACAAGTACAATCTGACAAAACCAAGTTCTCCAGTCATTGGTGCAAAACATGCAGATACAAACAGACATCATACGCACAGAAATGGACATATGCAAGACAAGCATTTTATAAACAAAATATCGTTTTGTGCAAATGAGATTCAGGTGGTTAGTGAGCAGTTCCTTTGGCCATTCAGCATTCTCACTGTCCGTGGGAAGAAGTTGTTCCTCAGCCTGGTGGTGCTGCCACCTCGGAGACTCCTGTATCTCTTCCCTGATGGACGCAACTGAAAGATGTGTGCAGGGTGGAATGGGTCCTCCATGATTTTGTGCACCCTCTTCAGATAACGATCCCAGTAGATCACAAAGGGGGAGGGAGACTCCAGTGATTCTCTCTGACACTCTTACGGTCCTGTGGACTGACCTCCGATCCATTTCTCTGCAGCAACCGTACCAAACTGTGATGCAGCCAGCTAAGATGCTCTTGACAGAGCTCCTATAGAAGGTTGACAATAGTGGCTGGTAGCTTTGGGTGCTTCAGTATTCTCAGGAATACTGTTGCGCCTTCCTGACAGGCAAGAGATGTTGAGTGTCCACGAGAGGTCACTAGTTAAGTGAACTCCAAGAAACTTGATGCTCCACTGAAGTCCATGATCATCTCCTTGGTCTTGTCCAAATTGAGACTCAAGTTGTTACTCCCACACCATTTCACGAGGTTTTCCACCCCTTCTCTGTAGTGCACTCATCGTTGTTCCTAATGAGGCCAATTACTGTGGTGTCATCTGCAAATTCAATGACATTGTTGAAGCCAGATCTGGTGATGCAGTACTGGGTCAGTAGTGTGAACAGGAGCAGGCTGAGCACACAGCCAAAGTTCACCAGTGCTCAGAAGGAGAGTGATCAATATTCTGCTACCAACCTGGACATTACAAAGTCCAGGATCCAATTACAGAGGGGTGTGGAGTCCCAGCGAGGACAGCTTCTCCACCAGCCTCTGAGGAATGATCCAATTAAATGCTGAGCTGAAGTCAATGAATGGTAGCCAGGCATATGAGGTGTTATTCTTCAGGTGAGCCAAAATGGAGTGAAGCAACAAGGCTATAGCATAGCCTGGAACGGTTTCTTCTATTTGCGAATTGAAATGGATACAGCACCTCTGAGAGGTGCACCTTAATGTGTTCCATCATCAGATGCTCGAAGCATTTCATTATGGTGGAGGTCAGTGCCAGAAGGGCAGTCGTCATTGAGGCCTGTTATTGTCACCCTCTTGGGTACTAGGATGATGGCTGTGTTGAACCCTGTGGGAATGATGGACTGTTGCAGCAAGGTGTTGAAGATCTCCGAAGACTTCCGTCAATTGGTCTTCATAGTCCTTCAATACCCGACCAGGTACATTGTCTGGTGCTACTGCTTTGTGTAGATTCATCTTGGTTAAGGATCTTCTCACCTCAACTGTGGCTATGCAAATTCATCAAGGGAACACAGCTTTCTTTTACATCTTTATTTGGAAACAAGCTTGGAAGCGGAAAGCATTTCATAAAAACCAGAGGAAGTACATCTCCTGATAAAACAAC